>NC_056748.1:1065318080-1065563080 GCF_019279795.1 Protopterus annectens | reverse complement strand
GGCTCAATGACAGCTCTGAAAATGTTAACACCACACCCTGTGCATATGATGTCACCTGTGCCAACACCTGTGATGTGTAACATTGATGCAGGATCTGACTAACCTGGTGCTGATGCACATGGTGGCTTTATTCCACTGTATTGATGTTAGCATGCTGTTAACACACAGTGTGTTACTTCCAGGAGTATATCAGCAGGCATGATGCATTGCAGCTATGACCATCACTGTAGCATAGTTTACAGCACTGTTACTTCTGATTATGTATTCTCCATCCATGTGCCATTTCACTGATGTGTGTAGTATTGGCAGCATGTGTGTCTGAGTGTGCAGTACATGTGTGATGTGTGTAGTACACATGTATACATGCTTACAAATGCATACACGACATTACACGGGCTTCACCATTCGTACACTAGCTTACTTGTTCTTCCACATTCCACACGCGCACACAGGCTAACACGCGCGCACACATGCTTACTCGGGCTTACTGGCACGCACGGGCGCAGACACACTGTGGGCAGGTTTGCAGGTCACATCTGTGGTATACATGGCGTACTCCGTCAGTCTCCTGACGTTCCCTAGGATACCTAATAATCTGCCTCTTCCACTGAGTACTGACAGCAAACATGTGACACTGCTCCGGTGAGGTTACAGTGTTTTATACATACACACTCATGTTGTCACCTGTCTTCTACTCTAATAGTCCCCTTAAACTACACTACACTGTAGAGGCTTGGCCCATATGGCATGACATGCTGCGATTCACTATCCTCAGCCTCACTTGCATCACATTGCCTACAAATGCTTCGTTACATCTCTGACAGAGTGCTTCCACACATAAGAACCAGTACGCAGTAGCCATTTTGTCTCCAGCTTGCCATTCATCTGCATGGCGTACTAACATCTAACTAAACCTACATTTTGTATGTATATTATACATATATGTCTTGTTTTGAAGCACAGTGCGTTCACATGGTGCTGCGCTACGCTTCCACACCAGAGATCGGGGGAGGACAACTACTGGTTTATTGATATCCAATGGGCAAAGCTGCCACTGGCCTTGGACTTGGACATTGGCATGCTTCTTCGACTGTATTCATATTGTATTTGCAGCTGTCATTGCTTAGTTTAGCAACGTGCAGAACGTTAGTCGCATAACATCTGGATACATTTCTGCACATAACTCTGCTCTTGCACGGACAGCTTACTGTTTCATGTATCGCATAATTACATAATTTGCATAGCTTACACATACAAATGGGGTATGTTGCAAGTCCCAACATTGTCCGTGCAATGTTCATGTTACGGGCGGTCTTGCATGCCCCTGAAGGTGTTTGCTGAATACCCTGGCAGTCATCTTTCCTTGCTGTACTCTCACTCAATCCATACACGCTGGAGGCTTCGTGTATCATGGCCTAGGCTTTGCTGTGTGATATGTCTATTTGTGGTGTATGCATGGCTGTGGGTATGTCCCACTGTCATCATTTTTAAAGGTGATGCCCTATAGGGACTTCATGTAGACTGCTGTGTCATTTGACATGTCAGCACATACCTGCGGCCAATACTGAACTTCCTACTGCAGTGCTTTTCATACCTTGTGAGTTATCTTGCGGTCGATAATGCTGTTTCCTCAGACATGTATCTGTTTCTGATCATACCTCTCAACCTCCTAGAGCAAAACATCTGTACAAAGCCTAACATGATGGGGGGACAAATAGGGGAAGATTCTACATATTGCTCTTACAAACATAGATAGTTGACAGTATAATAGGTTTTGCATTAGTATGACCTTTCTGGGGGATTTGGGGTCTTAAACTCATGTGTTTGTCATTATTTAATGACATCAGTTCTCAGGTATTTGGCAGACAGGTGCAGATTGTAAGAGGAACACACCAAATATATGAGGCATACATCTGCACATTCGTACCATTGCGAGGTATGTTTCTGATAATGGAAATCAATTTTCTTACATCAATACACACAATATATGGCGCCATCACAGGCCAGTTGCCATTACATTCCTATTGCAGGACACACCCACCCAGAGGGTTATATTCCTCACACAGGCCAACAGGTGCTTATCCACACTAATTATTCTATCATGTACCTTATGTGTATGCTGGTATTTGCGCTTTCCGTCAGTGGCAGAGCTCACGTAAGAGTATGGGGGACTGGACACTGTATCAGTGACACTGCATGACACCCTGAGGGACACATGTCTTTTGAGTCTATTAACCTTCCACATTGACTTTCACAGGGCATACGTTGTCATCCACATTTGTGGAAATACATGCTTTCGACTTGTACATGTTTTGTCATTTGTCCTGACGTCTTTCTTCTCACCTGTCCACCTAGTATCACTAGTTCTGTACATTTATTTAGGACGGGTTACCTTCATACCTCTCACCTGTACACATTATGGGTAAATGCCCCGAGGTTTGACCTATGATTCTGTTACATTTGTCATGATAATGTGCCTTTCTGGTAGATTGCTGGCAAGGCATGATGGACTGTGCGGTTAGGTAATCATGACTGACATTTCTATTTCATGATTACTAACTCTCATAACATTCGTATTCCTGACTACGCAATTATTCTATCAACGTTCTGACTTTGCCTGGGGTATATTTAATATAGTCCCTATTTGTATTTCATGTACTATGCCTTAGTCCAGCTGTCTTATTCTGACATTTTGGCAGGTATGGCTACCATCTTGGTCGTACGCATGTCCATCCATGATAATCGCCTACATGACACTGATATAGGTCCCTACATCTTCCCCCAATGGTTTACACAATATCCAGTAGATGGGTTGCACCTTTTTGGAGAATATAGGCGTGTGCTATACCCACATAGGTATATTGATCACTCCCATGGGGTGTACCTAATAGATCTGTGCCAACCAACACCTTGGCCCATTTCTGCAAACCCATGATTCCCATACCTGACAACCCTCCACAGTACCCATTAGACGTTTAATGTGAGCGATAATAAAGTGTGAGAACACTTCTGAGCACTCCCCACTCTGTGGATATCAGGTTGTACGTCATACATTCTATCGACCCATGTGTTATTACCCTTGCACCTGCTACTGTTGCATGTACACCTATATCGTAGCTGCACTTGTGATGTCTTTTGCATCTATGACGGTTCGCCCTTCATACAGGATCAATTTTTGGGGTCCTGCAAATTCATGTTTAACATGTAGAACTTTCAGGCCCTGCCACACTGGTACTTTCCGGGCAATGGTTTGGAAAGCAACGGTGTATTCTCCTTTCATGCATGTCTATCTGTCTATCCATAATAGCTATATTGTGACCTATTTATGTACATGTGTTATATGTACAGGGACATATGTTTGTTGTGTATATATCTATTCATGTATCGTGTGTGTATAGATATATATATATGTACATATATACATATGTCTGTACATTCCTCATCTCATAATTTGCTTTGGTTTATGTCTGTGGATATATGTGTATATATATCTCCATATCATACCTTATATGTACATATATACATATGTCTGTACATTCCTCATCTCATAATTTGCTTTGGTTTATGTCTGTGGATATATGTGTATATATATCTCCATATCATACCTTTCAACTGTACAGATTTCCGCTGCATGTACAGCTGTTTGTCTCTTATCTTTGGTCCGTTTTTCATAACCTTGTGTCTATCTGGCAAGTTAGTGGCATATCATTAAAGACTGACGTTGGTAAATAATGACAAACATTTCAGGTTACGACTTCATACCCTTCAGAGAATCCATGCTAGTGACACACCTGTTATTCTATCCACTTTCTATGTTTGTTAGGGCAATATCTAGAGATTGTCCCTATTTGTACCAGTTGTTGTCATGGCTTTGTCCGGTTTCATACTTTACGGGGATAACAGGTATGAGCCATGTACATAGAACGTGGGGAAAACAGCATTTATTTTCTATTCTGTGAGCGGATTACACACGCGCAGGCGCACTTGCATATCCTTATTGTGGGTTACATATGTTTCATAGATAATTGTGCTTATGTGAACTTTCATAATTCTGACCGTAACAGTTACATATCTGTATTCCGGTTTATGGACTACTGTGAAACACACATTCACCTTTACATATTTAAATGTGTGTACAGCACGTACACATTCATTACACTTTCAAGTTATATGTGCAGTGGTCGTAGGTCAACCGGGACTGCATTCACGTTGGCCAGATGCCGGAACCACTATTCTATTGGTGTTCTCCCTCATTGATATGCATACCCATAGTGCTTAGCTACATCAACATACGCCTCACCGCTTCACCTACAGCACAGGCATCCATTCTCCTGCTGGGAAAAACGCGGTACTACATATTACACATTCCCTATTGCCTACTGCTGTGGACTCCGACTGCATTGTTAATCACTCCGAGGATATGCAGAACACCAAGGCATATAGTCCAGGCACATACAGGTCTTTGATTTTCAGGGTGTTCATGTAGTAATCTGGGTTTAGGCTTGTCCACCTGGTGAATGGAACTTCCCTGGCCGAGTTCAAATGTCAGACGAAGCATATGGACAGGGATTTTCTCCCTATTTTGATGTTTTACCTGTGTTTATAGACACAGGTGTTTGGGCACCTGTCAGCAGCTTATTCTGTTGGCAATACATATTACAGTCCATACTCCATGGTGAGGGGTGTTCCCATTCACATTTGACTATTGCCTGTATACAGTCATACGGGGATTATTATTTTGGACATGAAGTGACTACAGGTATGCAGTTGTACATTACACAAGTGTGAAGGGTTGTTACTGTAAATATGTACAGACCATACCTCTCAACCTCTTAGAGCACCAAACCTGCACAAAACCTACATGATGGGGGGCGAATTAGGGACACATTTTAATGATTGCTCTTACAAGCTTAGAACGTTGATAGAATACTAGGTTTTGCATTAGCATGACTTTTCTGAAGGATGTGGAGTCTTAAACTCAGGATATTTCTCTTTATTTAGTGACGTCAATCCTCAGCTATTTACCACACTGGTGCAGATTGTCGGAGGCACACAACAACAATATGGGGCAAACCTCTGGTCATTCTTAGGGTTGCCACCTTTTCAAATGCCCAAAGTGGGACATGTTCTGTAGAGATGTCAGATTTTCCAGGACAAAACATACCTAGAGCCGTGCATAGTACAGAACTTAACCTTTTTTGCACATATAATAGCTTATTCTAGTAACATTTGAATTGCTTATGTTACTTCACATAACATATAGAAGTTTCATATACAAAATAACTGTTTTATGTGACTATTAAAGACAATTAGGAAATAACTTTGTCCTAAACTCTCAGGACATTTGCTATGTCTTGGTTTTTTTCTCAGGACACAACTGCCTACAGAGGGACTGTTACTCGCAAAGTGGGACAGGTGGTTACCCTAGTCATTCTGCGAATATCCGGACAGTTGAGTGGTATGGCACGGACCTCTGTAATAAGCTGTTGTGTTCTGGCACAGCAGTAGCTCAGCATTAAAGACTGCAGCCGGAACGTGCTGACAGCCAGTTGGGTTTCAGACTTCATACTCCGGACATTAATGCCAATGTGCAAACTGTTATTCTATCAAATGTCTATGTTTCTAAGAGCTATCTCTACAGATTGTCCCTGTTTTTGTACCTTTGTCTCACTTGTATTCACGGCTCTGTCCAGATATCTTGCTCACACAGGTTGACAGGTATGGTCGGTCATGACTGCACACAGTCAGTGTCCCTCACACTTGATCAGGGTTGACCTGTTTATGTCAGTGTCTTCCTCACCCTCATGCCGTTTTCCACTTTGCAAATGTGTGCATTATATTCTCCCTCCTATTCATGTCTAGACACGTGCGTCAAGGGAAGGTATTTTATTCTGGGTGGTAGGTTATGCATGCCCACTTAGGGCTGGAAAGTCTCATGGACCTCCACTGCACGTTCTGACCTCTGTCCAGATATCTACAGGATTGGACATCATGTCGTCATACCCATTCTACTATTTACACAAGTTGGTAATCCCATGAGGGATATCCCAAAAATTGGACTAGACCAAAACAAGTTAGATGACGAAGATTTTTGTGGCTTTACAAAAACGTGCAGGGGGTTTTACATGCAGGGGATACATGGTTTGCAATCCTGACACTGCCTAGGGTGACAATACCTACTACATATGTGTAGGGGTCACTGTGTGTAGCTGTGTCTGCAACAAACCAGTGGACCAAGTACGGCTGGATTTGGTGGACGTTCTGGTATGGAGGCAGGTTGTGTGTTGTGGAGGGTATGCTGGGTAGGCCATTATGCATCCAGGTGTGTTGCGTTTGTTATGGCCAGTTCCATCAGGACCCATCTGTGGGTATGTGACGGTGACCTATCTATACATTTGTCTTGCACATTTCCATATTCATATGTTTGTGGGATTGTGTTCTACACTATGGCCTGTCTGCTTGTCTTGCAGCTGTTTCTACATGTGGTTGTGTTTCTTTCCACTTCACCCGCTGCCCCCTCGTACACCTCCGATTCACCTTTTCTGCATACGACACAGTATCGCCTTTGAGGAATTTACCATTAAACACCCACCCCTCACACGCGAATTCATCATACCCCATAGAGCACTACTTTGGTTGTTGGCCCATGACACGGCCAGAGTTACACATTGACTACCCTACATGTGTTGGGTACCTTTATGGTTGTGTGGACTACCCTGCCATGTTTGCTTTCCACATGCTATACCTCACGCACATAGGTACACGCCCATACTTCACTTTCATTACTTGGTTGGTGTCTCCGGGTACTACCTATTGGTAGGATGGCACCTTTTCCTATGTCCAAGCTATTCCTTACACATGTCCGACTGTTGTGGACAATGCCTCCCCACAGTCGACAGTTGTGTTTCCACCTTTTCAATTGGCCACAGTGTGACATAGGGTTACCACATGTCCCACTTTGCGAGGGACAGTCCCTCTTTGGGCAGTTGTGTCCTGACATGTAATTGTAAACATGGCAAATGTCCTGAGGTTTTAGGACAAAATTATTTCTTATATATATATTTTTAGTTGCATAAAACAGTTATTCTGTATCTGAAATACCTAAATGTTATGAAAGACAGAATAAGCAACTAAAATGCTACAAGAATACGCTTTTATTTAGGCAAAACAGTTATGTTCTGTCCTTTGTACTGGCCGTGGGTATGTGTCGGCCTGTAAAATCTGATGTCTGTACCAAACATGTCCCACTTTGGCCATTTGTAAAGGTGGCAACCCTAGTGTGACATTTGCGGTGAACACAGCATATTTTACAGGCCGACACATACCCATGGTCAGTTCGGCAGATAGAACTTACAATTCTTGCCTATATCTAAGCTTATTCTTGTAGCATTTCGGTGTCTTATTCTGTTTGTTATGACATTTATGTAATATACGTTCAGTGAAATATATTTAATGCAACTATTACATGATGTCTACGGAATATTTATGTCCTATATTCTCTGGACATTTGCCAGTTTTACATGTTTGTGTCAGGACACATCTGCCGACAGAGGGACTGTCGCTCGCAAAGTGGGACAGGTGGTAATCTTGGTCGACGGTACGGATCATACTGTTCCTTTCGGCCTACATTTGTCCGTATTGTTATGGCTGTTTATATGCTCCTTCTGTTTCGTTTACATGTGTATGCTATTTCCTATCACATTTGGTATGTGAAATACGGACATACCTTTTGTATGTGACTATTACATGACTTGTGGGATATGATTCAGACATACGGTCACTACATATATCTACATTTCTCCTAGTGTATTTTGTTATGGACACATCTGCACAGCTATGTTCCCTCCCTCACATTATGGGTCAGCTGGTGACCCTCTCCATTGTGCTGGATGTACCTACTAGTGGCACTCTAACATATGCTATGTTTCATTTCCACATGGTATAGCTATCAACACTACGTTGGACTACGGGCACACGGTTTTCATGTCATTTGTTCAAGGGTAGGGACCCATTATTCCCTAATGTGCATTTGTGTTTAATTCTTCATTTTCTGTTCACAGGGACTATCTTGCATGCTTTGCATACATTTCAGTATCCACGGACACTGATACTATTGCTGGCGGAATATAATATTCAGCAGTTTAGGTTGCTCCACGACAGCCGACATTGACACGCCTCCCTGCGCAACTTCGATATGCCCCATGCACTCGCACACATTTCCTATGCACGTGGCTGTGGCGGCTGCGCGCCTTCATTAATATGCATATGGCGCGACTACTCCATATATACGCTGCACGGCCGGCGCAAGCCTTACGCCGGCCTTGTGCCAAGCTTCATGAATCCGGTGGACTTTTTCTAATAATTATTTACATTATACCAGTTGTCATCCAGAGAAGTTGAAGAATAATATATTTGAAGGTCAGTGTGTTCGAGCTGCACTTATGACATCTGATAATGAATTATTATATTCTGGATTAAATTTTATAAAGGAGTTATTTATACAAAGAGGATATCCTATTACTATGATGGATCATACTATTCAATACATCTTACAATTTTGGAATACCAGATATCAACCCTTATTAGGGAGTAAAAATAAACATGTAGTTCAAGAGACATGTATGTCCTATGAAAGTGACAATAATAAGTCAGTCAATAGCTTTGATTCCTTTCAAAGGTCTTACATTTTGCAGTTTAATATAGCAGCCAGCTATATTAAAAAGATCTTAAATCACTTTTGGTACATTATATCCAAAGATACTCAGTTAAGTAAAATATCGGGAGCTAAACCGAAGTTTACATATAAAATGGGAACAAACATCAAACAACTAGTGGAATATAAAACTATTGGAACGAAAAATAATAAGTTGACTCCTGGACTGAGCCCGAAGTGTGGCTCTTGTAATCAATGTAAATATATGTCTGATGGGAATACTGTATATTTGGCTAACGGACATAAAAGTTGTGTAAAAAGAAGGGCAGGTAACTGTAATAGCAAGATGGTTATATATTTAAGCATTTAATGCTCTAGTTTCTACGTAGGTAAAATGGAAAGAAACTTAAGAAAAAGGATCTATGATCACACATACTGTATAAGAACTAAAGACAACAACAATGCACTTTATAGACATATTGACAGAGAATGGGACGATTATCACTTCAAATTTATTATACTGGAAGTGATCAAATTGGATCCCAAAGAAGGGGATTTTAAAAGTTTACTCAGTTACAAAGAAACATGGTGGCAAATATATTTAGATGCCACCACACCGCCTGGTTTAAATGACTTCATATCTATAAAACCATTATTATATTTTTAATTCATTTATGATTTATTTATAAATTTATCGTATTATATAATCAATTTTTATTCAAATTTTAACATTTCACTACAATAATTTTACATGTTATTATTTATTTAAGATATATTTAAGATTTATATTCATGCAATATTACGTTATTATTTTCATTAAAAAATTTTGAATTACATGGTATTTATATATGTATTCATATAATTTATAAATTCTAATTTATGTTTTTAACAAGCTATGACAGTTTTTTTAGTAATTTTAGTAGTATGTGTATTATATATGTATATTCTTATACTTTCTTATATACATAGTCATGTTTTTTATTCGATAGTGGGCATTTTACATATCTATTTTACATATTTTACATATCTATTTACATATTTATTTATATATTTATGCATTTGTCTACTTATTTCTATTTCTATTTATATTGTCAGAGATCTATGTGACATACAATTCAATCATTCGTTTTTCCAGCAACTGTAATTGTTTTAGATGTATCTGTGTCTTTAAATATTGTAAAAAATGTTTTTGGTGCCAAAACAGTTTTAAATTACTTGTCATTGAACTAATTCGTTAGTTCTGATGAAGCCCGGATATGCTGGGTGAAATCGCTTAACTTGATTTCTATTTATCTGTTTGTTTTCAGCCGCTACTAGTTTTAATAAAATTGAAGTTGTTTCATTCATCTAGTTCTCGCCAGCTGTGAATTTGTTTTACACGGAGTGAGGGCACTTATTGGTGTACTCGTTGTAATGCTTTCATAGTTATCGGCTAGTTCATTCTGTCATTGTAATGTAAATGCATTACATATCTCATCATTGTAGTTTCACTGTATTACATATCTTATGATTGTAATTTTACTCTGTATTGCACATCTCATCATTGTAATGTAACTGTGTATTACATCACTCATCATTGTAAAGTAACTGTGTATTATACATCTCATCATTGTAATTCAGTCTGTATCACAGATCCCATCATTGAAATGTAACAGTGTATAACACATTTCATCATTGTAATGTAACTGCATTACACATCTCATCATTGTAATGCAGCTGTGTATTACACATACCATCATTGTAATGTGACTGTGTATTACACATGCCATAATTGTAATGTAACTGTGTTACACATCTCATCATTGTAACGTACTATGTATTACAGGTCTCATTATTGTAATGTAACTATCTATTACTCATTACATCATTGTAATATAACTGCATTACAGATATTGTAATGTAACTGTATCATACATCTCATCATTGTAATGTCACTGTATTACACATCTTGTCATTGTAATGTAACTGTGAATCACACATCATATCATTGCAATGTAACTGTGTATCACACACTGTAATGTAACTGTGTCATGCATCTCATCATTGTAATGTCACTGTATTACACATCTTGTCATTGTAATGTAACTGTGAATCACACATCACATCATTGTAATGTAACTGTGTGTTTTACATGTCATCATTCTAATGTCACTGTATTGCACTTCACATAATTTTAAGGTAACTGTATCTCACATCACATCATTGTAACGTCACTATGTATTGCACATTTCATCATTGTAATGTCACTGCCTATGACTCATGTCATTATTGTAATTTATCTGTATTACACATCTCAACATTGTGATGTAATTGTATCATACATCTCAACATTGTAATGTAACTGCATCATACATGTCATCACTGGAATATCACTGCGTATGAGATGTCATTGTGATGTCACTATGTATTACATATTTCATCATTGTAATGTCTCTGTGTTACACATTGCATCATTGTACTGTAACGGCCTATGACTCATAGCATTATTGTAATGTATCTGTATTACACATCTCAACATTGCAATTTAACTGTTTATGACACATATCATCATTGTAATGTGACTGTATCAGACATCTCATCATTGTAATGTAACTGTATCATATATGTCATCACTGTAATGTCACTGTATTACATGTGATGCCATTGTGATGTTACTATGTATTACACAGTTCAGCATTGTAATGTCATTGTGTTACACGTCACATCATTGTAATGTTACTATGTTACACATTGCATCATTGTAATGTAACTGCCTATAACTCATTTCATCATTGTAATGTTTCTGTATTACACATTTTAGCATTGCAATTTAACTGTGTATGCCACATCTCATCATTGTAATGTGGCTCTATTACAGATCTCATCATTGTAATGTAACTGTATTACACACCTGTGTATTATACATCTCATCATTGTAATATCACTGAATTACACATCTTGTCATTGTAATGTGACTGTGTATCACAGATCTTATTATTGTAATGTGACTGTATTAAACATTTCATCATTGGAATGTAACTGTATCATGCATGCCATCACTGGAATGTCACCCTATTGCATTTCATCATTGGAATGCCACTATGTATTAGATATGTCATCATTGTAATGTAACTGTGTATTAATCACTTCATCATAGGAATGTAACTTTATTACACATCTCATCATTGTAATGTCACTGTATTACATATCTCATCATTACAATGTAACTGTGTATTGCACTGCATTACATGCCCCATCATTTTAATGTAACTGTGTATTACACATTTCATCATTGTAATGCAACTGAATTACACATCTCATCATTGTAATGTCACTGTGTATTACACATTAAATGATTGTAATGTAACTATGTATTACACATCTCATCATTGTAATGCCACTGTGTATTATGCATGTCATCATTGTAATGTAACTGTATTATACATGGCATCATTGTAATGTAACTGCCTATAACTCATTTTATCATTGTAATATATCTGTATTACACGTCTCAACATTGCAATTTAACTGTGTATGATACACCTCATCATTGTAATGTTGCTCTATTGCACATCTCTTCATTGTAATGTAATTGCATCATACATGCCATCATTGTAATGTCACAGTATTACACATCTCATCATTGTAATGTAACTGTATCATACATCTAATCATTCTAATGTCACTGTATTGCACATCTCATCATTTTAATGTGACTGTTTTACATATCTCATTATTGTAATGTAACTGTGCATCACACAACACATCATTGTAATGTAACTCTGTATTTTACATCTCATTATTCTAATGTCACTGTATTACACATCACATCATTGTAATGTAACAGTTCATTATACATTTCATTATTGTAATGTAACTGCATTGCACATCACATCACATCACATCATTGTAATGTAACTGTGCATTACACATCTCATCATTGCAATGTAACTGTATCATACATCTAATCATTCTAATGTCACTGTATTACACATTTCATCATTGTAATGTCACTTTGTATTACACATCTCATCATTGTAATTTAACTGTGTATTACACATCTCATCATTGTAATGTCACTGTGTATTACACATGTCATCATTGTAATGTAACAATATTACACATGGCATCATTGTAATGTAACTGTATTATACATGACATCATTGTAATGTAACTGTATTACACATCTCATCATTGTAATGTAACTGTATCATACATGTCATCATTGCAATGTCACTGTATCATACATCTAATCATTCTAATATAAATGCATTACACATCTCATCATTGTAATGTGACTGTATTACATATCTCATCATTGTAATGTAGCTGTGTATCACACGTCCCATCATTGTAATGTAACTGCTTCGCTCGGGCTCGCTCCGCTCCCCACCCTGCCCCCTTATCCCACCCGCCCCCACTACCTCCAGATTTATAGAGATAGACAGACCATCCCACTTTCCTCCCTTCCAATCACAGCTGTCACTAGCTTAACAACTCCTCCTCCCTTGTTTAATCAGCCCTCTATATCCCAAACACTCCCACAACTTATTACTTGCTCTTTACCATGAGCAAAACCATGTATTCCATCATTACAACAATACTTTTACTTCTTCTTATCCCCTACCTTTTAACACGCTATGAACACCAAATGCTATTAGGAATATCTTTCCCCAAGGCCGACACGACCACTTACTTGCACCTTCCTCCCAACCCTATAGTTTCTACTCCTCACCCCGCAAAAACTCTAGGCCTTAATAGTTTACAGCTTAGACCCCACTCCCCTCGATCATCCAAACATAAAACCAACCTCAAAATACTAGTCAAAATGCAAAGATTCTTAGATTACCTAAAAAAATGTATTACTCAAAATGGAGATATTCACCCCAACCCAGGCCCTGCCACTCATCCAGATTCTGGCACCTCAACATTACCTCATACTCCTAATACCTCCCTCCTTACCCTTCACCTCAACCTGAGAAGCATTAACAATAAAGTACATAACTTACATGCTTTGATAGCTTCCCATTCCCCAGACATCATGTGTCTCTCTGAAACATGGCTGAAACCCGCCACGAAGGATGAAGAAATTCTTCCACCGGGTTATAACATACTAAGGAAAGATAGAATAACTAGAAAGGGCGGGGGAATAGCTGTCATGTATAAGAACAGACTAAACATCTCTAAGAACCCTCTGCATCCCCCTCAGGTCTCTAATATTGAACTGCTTGCACTAAAGATTTGCATAAACTCCCAAAAATGTATCAACCTGGTAGTTATCTATATCCCACCAGGGAAGAATATAGATAACCTAGAGCAAACCTTATGTTGGTTGGCCAACAACTACCCTCAAGAAACCATTATACTAGGGGACTTTAACATTGATTGGTCCCCCTACTCCTCTGAGACAAATCCCCACCCAATTAATCTATACGGCTTCTCCCAAAAAATCTCATCTCCAACCAGAATTGGCAACACACATCAAAAAGAGAGTATGATTGACTGGATACTTATCAATAAAGATCCGAACAACTATACCACCGGCACCCTCCCCAATGACCTTAGTGATCACCTTATCACTTATATTATAAAGCACAAATTTGCTTTTATCAAGTCACCCATCTACAAGCTTATCAGAAATAAGAAAAAGTTTAACCATGAACTATTCCTAGCAGAACTAAAAGTCTGCAATTGGTCGTCCCTATATACCCTTCCCTTAGCAGAATGTGTGTCATACTTCAATGACACATTTCTAAACATTCTTGATTCCCATGCCCCAACCCGCCTAATTAGAACCAAAGACCGTATAGCTCCCTGGCTTTCAAAAGAAACCAAAGATAAAATTAAACTCCGTGACCATGCTTGGAAAACTTGGAGAACAACCAAAACTCCCCTTAACCGTATTAAATTTCAACAGCTGAGAAACTCCACGAAATCTGACGTTGCTAGAGACAAAAAACACTACTTCTGCCATCTCCAGGACAAACATCAGTCTAACCCAAAAAAGTTCTGGGCTGCATTTAATAACCTCCTCCACCCAGGCAAATCTACTACCCCAACGCCTGACCAACTCACTAACAAACATCCAGAGGATGTTGCCAATACCTTTAACACTTTTTTCACTGAGACTATCCAGTCCCTAGCCAATCATCTACCTAATTCCTCCTCACTCTTAACCCAGCCCAATGACTCACCTTCTATCTCCTTTAAACTCCAAACAGTATCTACCTCCTATATTCGTACCCTATTAAAAAAACTGAAACCGTCCACCCTTGCGGCCGATCGCCTCCCAGCAGAATACTTACAATTAGCATCGGATGCCATTGCCTATCCCATATCAATATTGATTAATAGGTCTTTATCTGAGGCCACCATCCCCTCAATTTGGAAAACCTCTTACATCATCCCACTCCATAAGGGAGGGTCTTCTAAGGAAACCTCCAACTACAGGCCTATCGCAATACTGTCTCCTCTGGCTAAGATATTGGAACGGTGTGTTCACAAACAATTCCTTCACTACCTCACCATCAATAATCTTCTTTCTATTACCCAGCATGGCTTCCCCATCACAGTACGACCAGTGCTCTCCTCTCCTTTGTTGACTCAATTAATAGCAACCGCAACAAGAAACTTATATCCTCTGCTCTCTTTCTGGACTTGTCAAAAGCTTTCGACATGGTCAACCACCAATTATTGCTCCACACCCTGCAAACCCTTCATCTTGACAAATCAGCACTAAACTGGTTTAAGGACTACCTAGCTGACCGGCAACAAGCAGTCCAATGGCAAAATAGTCTATCCCAACTGCTGCCTAATAACATTGGGGTTCCTCAGGGCTCCATTCTTGGTCCCCTTCTTTTCTCTGTTTTTATAAATGATCTGTACTCTGTTATCCCCACAGCCACCTGCATTCAATATGCAGATGACTCCACCCTGATCTGCTCCGACCTCTCTCTTCAGAAACTCCAAGCAGCCACCCAACAATGTTTTGCTACAGTCGAAAAATGGTTCTCTGACCTGAAACTCATCCTAAACCCAACTAAAACCAAGTTACTTCTCTTCCTCCCCTCGACAACAACTCCCATAGCTCAGGAACCTCCCCCTGCGAATCATAGGACCTTCTTTGTTGAATCCATTAATGGCACCATCATAGAGCCCGTCACCCACACGAAACTATTAGGTATCACAATTGACCATAAGCTCAAATTTGACATGCACATTGCCCAAACCATTAAGTCAGTTAACAAAAAATTAGGCTCAATGTATAGAATCAGGAACTGTCTTACTCCCCATGCAAAACTAACCATTGCACGTACTCATCTCCTCTCCACATTATTATATGCCTCCCCAATATTCTCCTTCCTCAATAAACGTGAGCTTAACAACCTCTCCACTACCTACCATCACATTGCTAGATTTGTCACAGGAACATCCTATCAGACCCACCATTGTGTCAACCTAAAGAAACTGGACTGGCTTGAACTACCTAATCTCCTCAAATTTAATCAACTAATCGAAGCTTTTAAAATTATTAATCAACCTGATAATACCCCTGCCCTGTCCAAAATCCTGACCCCTTACTCCAACTTAAGCTGCCTTCGATCTGCAAACAGTAACCAGGTAATGACTATCAAATCAAACAATGTGGGAGGTGATGCTCTTTATGCTAACTCTATTGGGAAGCAATGGAACTCACTCCCAAACAGCCTTAGACTCATGACTTCCATTAACCTATACAAAACTCATCTCCGAGCAATACTCAAGTCCCAATGGTTATGCCCATGTCTAAACCCTGATTAAATCCAACACGCCTCTTAGCCCCTCTTCTCTCATCTCCCCTTTTAAGAGCTTATATTGTAATTTTTACTTCCTTAATTGCACACATGTTAAGTGGCCAAACAAACAAAATGTACGTGCAAACAATCTAGCTGATACATCTTGATGTCTCCTTGTTTCTGTGGTTTCACTATGTCTTTTTTCGTATTGTATTGTTATTTTTATTGTTATTCTTATTTGCATTGTTATTATGTTCCGAAATTGGGAGCTTTTCTCCCCGGGCCTCTACTGAAAAAGGATATGTATCCAGTTGGACTAGCCCGGTCAACAAATGTAAAATAAAATAAATAAATAAATAACTGCATTGCACATCACATCATTGTAATGTCACTGTGTATTTCACATTTCATCATTGTAATGTCACTGTGTATTACACATCTCATCATTGTAATGTAACTGTATTATATATGTCATCATACTGTAACTGTATTATAAATCTCATCATTGTAATGCCACTGTGCATTACACATCATATGATTGTAAAGTAACTGTGTATTATATATCTCATATTTGTAATGTCATTGTATTACACAAGTCATCATTGTAATGTCACTGTGCATTACAGATGTTGTCATTGCAATTTTACTGTATTACGCGTCACATCATTGTAATGTTACTGGACCTGTGTATTATATATCTCATCATTGTAATATCACTTTATTACACATTTCATCATTGTAATGCAACTGTGTATTACATGTCATCATTGTAATGTGACTGTGTATTACACATCTCATCATTGTAATGTAACTGTATTACACATCTCATCACTGTAACGTACTATGTATTACAGGTCTCATCATTGTAATGTAACTGCATTGCATATCTCATCATTTTAATGTAACTGTGTATGACACATCATATCACTGTAACTGTGTATTACTCATTTGATCATTGTAGTGTAACTGTATCATGCATCTTATCATTGTAATTTCACTGTATTACACATCTCATCATTGCAATGTAACTGTGTATTGCACTGCATTACATGCCCCATCATTTTAATGTAACTGTGTATTACACATTTCATCATTGTAATGTCGTATTATACATCTCATCATTGTAAGATAACTGTATTATATATGTCATAATTGTACTGTAACTGTATTATATATATCATCATTGTAATGCTGCTGTATATTACACATCACATGATTGTAAAGTAACTGTGTATTATATATCTCATATTTGTAATGTTATTGTATTACACATCTCATCATTGTAATGTAACTGTTCATTACACATTTCATTATTGTAATGTAACTGCAGTGGCAACCCCTAACCAGGAAAAGCCGAAAGACACAACAACAACAACAACTGCATTGCACATCACATCACATCATTGTAATGCAACTGTGCATTACACATCTCATCATTGCAATGTAACTGCATCATACATTTAATCATTCTAATGTCACTGTATTACACATTTCATCATTGTAATGTCGTATTATACATCTCATCATTGTAATGTAACTGTATTATATATGTCATCATTGTACGGTAACTGTATTATATATCTCATCATTGTAATGCCGCTGTATATTACACATCACATGATTGTAAAGTAGCTGTGTATTATGTATCTCATATTTGTAATGCTATTGTATTACACATCTCATCATTGTAATGTCACTGTGCATTACAGATGCTGTCATTGTAATTTTACTGTATTACATGTCACATCATTGTAATGTAACTGGACTTGTGTATTATACATCTCATCATTGTAATATCACTGTATTACACATTTTATCACTGTAATGTAACTGTATTACACATGGCATCATTGTAATATAACTGGCTATAACTCATTTCATTATTGTAATGTATCTGTATTATACATCTCAACATTGCAATTTAACTGTGTATGACATCTCATTATTGTAATGTTGCTCTATTGCACATTTCTTCATTGTAATGTAACTGTATCATACATCTAATCATTCTAATGCCACTGTATTACACAGTGCATCATTTTAATGTGACTGTATTGCATATTTCATCTTTATAATGTAACTGCATCACACATCACATCATTGTAATGTGACTCTGTATTTTACATCTCATTATTCTAATGTCACGCTATTACACATTGCATCATTGTAATGTAACTGTTCACTACACATTTCATCATTGTAATGTAACTGCATTGCACATCACATCATTGTAATGTCATTGTGTATTACTCATTTTATCATTGTAATGTCACTGTGTATTACACATTTCATCATTGTAATGTCACTGTAGTACACATCTCATCATTGCAATGTAACTGTATTATATATGTCATCATTGTACTGTAACTGTATTATATATCTCATCATTGTAATGCCACTGTGTATTACACATCACATGATTGTAAAGTAACTGTGTATTATATATCTCATATTTGTAATGTCATTGTATTACATATCTCATCGTTGTAATGTCACTGTGCATTACCTATGTTGTCATTGTAATTTTGCTGTATTACAAGTCACATCATTGTAATGTAACTGGACCTGTGTATTATACATCTCATCATTGTAATATCACTGTATTACACATTTCATCAATGTAATGTAACAGTATTACAAATCTTATCATTGTAATGCAGCTGTGTATTACACATCATCATTGTAATGTGACTGTGTATTACACATCTCATCATTTTAATGTAACTGTGTATCACACATCATATCACTGTAACTGTGTATTACTCATTTGATCATTGTAATGTAACTGTATCATGCATCCCATCATAATTTCACTGTATTACACATCTCATCATTGTATTGTAACTGTGCATCACACATCTCATCATTGTATTGCACTGCATTGCATGCCCCATCATTTTAATGTAACTTTGTATTACACATTTCATCACTGTAATGCAACTGTATTACACATCTTATCATTGTAATGTCACTGTGTATTACACATTTTGTGATTGTAATGCAACTGTGTATTACACGTCTCATCATTGTAATGTCACTGTGTATCACACATCATCATTGTAATGTAACTGTATTACACATGGCATCATTGTAATGTAACTGGCTATAACTCATTTCATCATTGTAATGTATCTGTATTACACATCTCAGCATTGCAATTTAACTGTGTATGACACATCTCATCATTGTAATTTTGCTCTAGTGTACATTTCTTCATTGTAATGTAACTGTATAATACATATCATCATTGTAATGTCACTTTATTACACATCTCATCATTGTAATGTAACTGTATCATACGTCTAATCACTCTAATGTCACTGTATTACACATCTCATTTTAATGTGACTGTATTACATATCTCATCATTGTAATGTAACTGTGCATCACACATCACATCATTGTAATGTAACTCTGTATTTTACATCTCATTATTCTAATGTGACTGTATTACACGTTTCATCATTGTAATGTAACTCCATTGCACATCACATCATAGTAATGTCACTGTGTATTACACATTTCATCATTGTAATGCCACTACGTATTGCACATTTCACCATTGTAATGTAGCTGTGCATTGCACATCTTATCTTTTTAATGTAACTGTGCTTTGCACATCTCATCATTGTAATGCCACTGTAGTACATATATCATCATTGCAATGTAACTGTGTATCACACATCATATCACATCATTGTAATGTAACTGTCAATTACACGTGACATTGCCAGCCCAGCTATCTGGAATTTTGTAAGTACGTCTATGTCATTTGTGATTATACTGATATGATTTATACAGAACTGTATGTTATGTACGGAGCTTCAAGAATGTAACCACAGCATACCCTACTGGAACATAGAAGATTAACTTACAAAACTTTAAGAAAATATGTTGAAATTAAGTGCTTTATGATGTGCTATAAACGTTAGTTTCAATGCAACAAGCAGAAACAATGTCTAGAGCTAGAAGTTTTTTTCTATTGTTGGAAAAGAAAAGTAATTACTAGGTTTAAACTGTAAAGTGTTTGCTTTATGACTTCTTATCAGCTACACTGTTTTGTAAACTACTGAGAGATATGTACTTCTCACACAGAGATGTTAAAATTCTGTTAGAATCTGTTTATCATGGAAACTGAAGTCAGATGACAAAGAGTGATTTCATGCAAGCTAATCCAGCAGTAGTGTTTGATATTAATTTAAGAACTCTCTCAGAAAGAAACTATCCATTTTGCATCTTGTCTTGGACCTAGAAACAATCACTCAGCACTTCTGAGTATGTGTTTTTAGTAAGTAAGACTTAAGGCATAGTATCTTTCTTAGATATAGATAGTAATATAATAAAGATTAGTTTAGATGTTTTCTGTATTTATTTGAGACTGTCCTGTGACATTGTTTTAAAATACTTCCTGTGATTTTGAACTCTGAAGTAACTGTGTTTGTTTTCTGAGTATTGTTTTGTTCTTTTATTATTTATTAAGTATATTTAAACTATCATTGTGGCTGATATTTGTGAGACATATTTAAGTTTCTAGAGTACTTTTGTGTTTGATGACACTGTACAGACCACTCCTAAATAGCCTTGCACGTCTTGGTCAAAACTAGCATTTGGATTAATAGGAATATTACACAGTAGGATTGGTCACCCTTTGTGTGTGTGTGTGTGTGTGTGTGTGTGTGTGTGTGTGTGTGTGTATGCAGCTGTGTGTGTGTGCAGGTGTGTGTGTGCGTGTGTGTGTTTTTCAGCTACTTGGGCAGGGACATGAAGCACTGGTTGGACAGAGAGGGTGCTGGAGGTCTTAGCTTGGCCACTCATCAGAGATCTCAACCCTATAGCTGTGCCGGTGGGGTGTCTTATTAGGGATCTGGAGAAAGAGGGAGAAACCAGCCCCAGACTGACTGTGATCTCTGTGTGCTCTTAAGGGAAATTGTAATTTACTATGTGTGCACTTGTCATCCTCTCAATGTGTACATCCCACACTGTTGCCATCAGTGAATATTGAGGATCCTTGATTACTGGGCCAGTGCAGGGGTATTACAACACATCTCATTATTATAATTTAACTGTATTACATATTGGGAAAAGCCGAAAGACACAACAACAACATATCTCATCATTGTAATGTAATTGTGTTTCTCATCCTTATAATGCAATTGTGTATTACAGATATCATCATTGTAATGTCACAGTATTACATATCTCATCATTGTAATTTAACTGTGTATTACACATCTCATCTCTGTAATGTAACTGTGTATTATACATTTCACCATTGTATTGACACTGTATTACATGTCCCATCACTGTAATGTAACTATATTATACATCATATCATTGTAGTGAATCTCTGTATTACACATGACATCATTCTAGTGTAATTATATTACACAGCTCATCGTTGTGATGTCACAGTATTACATATCTTATAATTGTAATTTAACTGTCTATTGCACACCTCATCATTGTAATATAAATGTGTATTATACAGCTCATCATTGTAATGTCACTGTATTATGTTTTGTCATTGTAATGTCACTGCATTACACATTACATCATTATAATGTAACTGTGTATTAGACATGTCATCACTGTAATGTAACTATAGTTCTCATCTCATCATTCTAATGTAACTGTGCATTAAATATCTCATTGTTGTAATGTTATATTATACATCTCATCAATATATCACTGTGCTTTACAGATGTCATCATTGTGATATCACTGTATAACACATCACAGCATTGTAATGTAACTGTGTATCATATATTTCATCATTGTAATATAACTGTATTTACAGTACATCCTTTTAATGTAACTGTATTACACATTGAATCTTTGTAATGTGACTGTATTACACATTACTTCATTGTACTGTAACTGTGTATCACACATCTCAACATTGTAATGTAACTGTGTCACACAGCTCATCACTGTAGTATAAGTGTATTACATATCTCATCACTGCAATGTAACTGTATTACACCTCATCATTGTAATGTACTATGTATCACAGATCTCATCTTTGTAATGTAATTATCCATTACTCATTTCACCATTGCAATGTAACTGTATTACACATCTCATCATTGTAATTTAACTGTGTATCACACATGTCAACATTGTAATGTAACTGCATTACACATGCCATCATTGTAATGTAAATGTATTACATATCTTCTCATTGTAATGTAACTGTATATCGCACATCTCATTATTGTACTGTAACTGTGCATTGCTCATTTCATCATTGTCATGTCATCATGTGTATCATATGGTTCAAAACATTATTTAAGGTCTTAATTCATTGCTCATTTATCTTTTATTTCAATAAGAGCAAACATCATTATTGAATTAAAAAAAAAATGCATTTAGTGTGATTTCATAGGTGACCACACATCTCAACATTGTAATGTAACTGGGTCACACAGCTCATCACTGTAGTATAAGTGTATTACATATCTCATCACTGTAATGTAACTCTATTACACCTCATCATTGTAATGTACTATGTATCACAGATCTCATCTTTGTAATGTAATTATCCATTACTCATTTCACCATTGCAATGTAACTGTGTTACACATCTCATCATTGTAATTTAACTGTGTATCACACATGTCAACATTGTAATGTAACTGCATTACACATGCCATCATTGTAATGTAAATGTATTACATATCTTCTCATTGTAATGTAACTGTCTATCACACATCTCATTATTGTACTGTAACTGTGCATTGTTCATTTCATCATTGTGATGTCATCATGTGTATCATATGGTTCAAAACATTATTTAAGGTCTTAATCCATTGCTCATTTATCTTTTATTTCAATACGAGCAAACATCATTATTGAATTTAAAAAAAAATGCATTTAATGTGATTTCATAGGTGACCACAAGATTGTGTAAATATATATCTATATATATATATATATATATATATATATATATATATATATATATATATACACTTTGATGAAGGCTGTTATAATAAGTTAAATTGGTAATTTGGTAGCTGACATGATAGGGAGCAACTGGGGTTTACTTTATGTTCTTGTTGTACAGGGGGACTGCGAACCCTTGCAGAAGAAAATCACTCTGTAATTGGAAAAGGAATGCAAATGATAAGCATTGTTGAGGTGGAGCTGTGAGGCCCCAGCACAGATGGCATCCAAATGATGGAGGTACATTTCGTGGGCTGTGAGATGTTGGTAGGTAATGGGTAGCTGTTGTGCAGGTTCGTTAAGGCGTTGATAGCTGTGGGGGACAAAGGTATTGTGCAGATGTGTGATGTTCCATTTCAGGCCAGTTCATGCTCTATTGTCTGTATATTCATTAAAAAAAGGCAGACAGAGGGAATAAGAGGAGAAAAGCACAGGTGCACAAGTGAATAGTTGAGCAGCCACTATGTTTTACTTTTGTACGCATGTAGGTTTAACAACAGAAGGTGTCCAGTGCTGAAGTCTTAGTCAAGGGATTCAAACAGGACTGTGTGGGGACACATGGGTAAAGTGTCTGATTCATGTCCTGAATATTTGTGGAGATTTCATTAAAAGGTTTTCTTGGTTAGTGAAATAAGTTTTCTTATGTGTAATGACTGGGCATTGAAAATGCTTGTTACGGTATTACAGGCTAGAAGAAGGGGGGGAGGATGTTGCTAGTTATTCAAGAGTTCTAACCTGTGCCTTACAGTCTCATCAGTTGTTTAGATTTCTTTCTAAAGTGGAACTTGTGGTTAAGGGTGGATAGGAATGTGTGGTTAAAGTGGGGAAGCACTTCAGCCAGGGGAAGAGTCAGGGTTGCACTGATTTTTTGCATAACTGTACTGATTTGTTCTGGCCCTTATTTTATGCTCGTTGTTTGCTTTCAATGGCTTGAGGGCACCATGGTGACAGTGGGTGCAGAGCACATGCACCATTTACCTTGGCCATTCTTGATGTGATAAGATAAAAAAAAAATAAAAGAGGAATGAGCCTTTAATTAGAGGGAATGCGGTTCCACCTTAGGTTAGTTATTTTGTTCAGTGGAATTTGCAGCTTGTCAGTGGGTGGTGGTTTTGTGGCTTTCACTCTGTGGGATTCTCTAGTGGGGTATTCTACCATTGAAACAGTAACCCCAGTGTGATTTATTTTCCTCAGCGAAGTTGCAATGGTTTTGCGGGCTTTGACTGCTGTTGCCACACATGCGTAGTGTCAGTGATCGGGTCAATTGAATTTGTTAGTATCTAGAATAGTGAACCAATCTACAATTGCAAGGATTGACTTAAAGGCTTTTGATGTTGAGAGTCAAGATTATACATAAGACAGACAAGTCGATGTATCTATACCTATACATTTTTTTTTTTAGATCTAATTTAGTGGCTGAAGCAAACTAGAGTACAGTAGGGTTACTAGTACTAAAGTGTGGTGTGGTAGCCTGGCCTGTTTATGGCAGCCAAGTTGTTTTATTCGGTATGTATTAAGACCACATTTAGAAGTGACCATATTTTGGGCCATTATCCCACCTTTTATTCGTGGCATTGTCCAGAATTTTGGGTTTAATAGGTGGGAGTTAGGACAGCAGGGTTTGAGGTGAGGTGTTTTGATTACGGATTTTACAGAGTGTCGAGATTTTGCCTCATTTTGGTTGGTTTTCATGAAATTGTGATTGGCAAATCAGGGGGAAATCATTACAGATGGAATTTAGGAAATAATAGACAATTGAGTTTCGGACAGCATGCTCTTTGGGGGTTTCATGTTAGTGGGTAACCTGTTCTATCAGATTCCTAGGTTTGTGCAGACAGGATCTTAAGGTTATCTCTATGTTGGTCCTTTGTCCCACTTTTGTTTATCTTGGGGTTGCAACGCATGGACAATTCTGCCCTGAAGGTGCAGATGGGCTGGAATTTAGTTTATTTATGCCTGCTTTAAACTTTGCATTTTTCCATGTGGAGTTTTTATTCGGTAAGATAACTTGCAGAGTTATTAAAGGAGTGGGGGGTCATAGTGATAACGTTTGCTACATATACATGGTCATTTAGTAAAGGCAATGTGATTAATTGTTTTTTCATTTGCAGATCGTGGCAGTATGGAATTTGAGTGGGCATCAGTTGATCTGAAGGAAGCAGATTCAAAAGGTGATGGAAGCTGTCTCAATGGAGTCCCATTGGTATGTGTGGTGCGTAATGCCATCAGAGATGAGGGTCCGCTGAGTGAGACGCGGTCAGTGTCTTCTTAACATGACATTGGAAGGTAATGCATTCTTCTTGTATGGATTTTGTTAGTTGGAGTTGGGCACAATGGGGTTGCAGAGGGTGGTATGTTTGTCAAGGTAATACAGGGCTGGGACTGGGTTTGGAGAGTTTGATGGCAGGTGGGCTAGAATCACAACAGTCTTAGGAGCTTAAGAAACTATGAGGGTAATGGTTGGAGTGTTTGTTGCAAGGCTAGCTAAGTCCAATCTCTTAGTCCACATACAGTTCCTTCTGTCTATTGAGGGACATGGGGATTCCTGGGGTGAATTTATGGTCATTCATAACAGTGTGGTAAGGGACAGATAGATGGGGCATGGTTATCATTCAAATTTGGTTTTGGGGAGTTATGTGTTAGTGAAGTTGCATGTCAGTTAGTTTAAGAGGTTGCTTGGGTAGATGTTAATTACTTGATAGCTTACCATGGTGGCAGTGAGTTAATTTTCAAGGGATAGACCTTGGCAGATGAATAGAGTTGGGTGTGAGCTTATGGCAGGTAACATAAGCTAGACAGAAAGGGGATAGTTTCAGTTATCATAAGGCAGGGTGTATGGACCACATTGAAAGTTTGTCAGGAGGTGATGCATATGTGGGCCATACTTTATTGGATTCAAATGGGTTTTATTTTAGACCTACATTTCTCTTCTTTGCAAGCCAGCTGAGTTCAATCCTTGCTTTCAGGAGGTTGGAACCTTGGGGAATTATAGTTACTCATCCAGTTGTTAAACCATATTCAGGGGAAGGGTCAATGACATGTTTTTGCTTGACAGGATGGCGGAGTTTGTTCCTAATGGGTGGTAGCTTTGGGTTGACAAACTTGTTCCTTGAGTAGGTAGTGTTAATGTCGCTAACAGGTTAAGGTTTTAGAGTAGCACAAGGATCATTTCACTTGTGGTTTGGGTGAGTTTTGTAGGGAGGGCTTTAGGAAGCATTGTTGTTTTGGGGTAATTTTAGAAACTGCGTGAGTTGCTTACACGGGAGCTAGAAGGTTTAAGGGAAGCTTGGTTGCAGGATATTGCAGCCGTAGGTCAGGTTTTAATTCCTTACTAATGGTAGAGGTAACATAGAGGAAGAAAACCTTCAAGGGGAAAGGCCAGGGACAAGCAGTAGTAAAAGATGGTTAGTAGTTTGAGTGTTCTAGCTAGGATGGTTGATAGGAAGACTTGAGTGGAAACGGTTGAGTTTCTGAGTGGGGTGGCTTGGGTTCTAGTCCTGATGCCATTTGGTAATGAGTGAAATGGGGGTGTTTAAGGTTGGGCACGTACAGTATTTGCTTGCTGGCTGTAGGCGAGTTTTCAGGAACTAGGTCAAGGGGTTCTGGTTTCTGACACTTACTGTTAGGCCATTAAAGTTTTGGAGTTAGACTATTCTCTACAGTAATTGGGTTACTGCACATCCAGAGCTGGGTAGTTACCTCTGCTCACTTACTTTACTTATGAAGCAACATCCTTGTAATGTTAATCAGGGCAGTGTACCTACTCTCCCTGCCCAGTAAGCAGCGTCCATACCTTTGCTCGCTTACTTTACTTATGAAGCAGCATCCATGACTCACTTCATATCCCATTTATTGAATTACCCATCCAACTAAATAATTCAGGATGGCATGACCTTACTCGTCCTGACAAAGTAAGCAGCATCCATACCTCTACTTGCTTACTTTACTTATGAAGCAGCATCCCAATCTCACTTCATACACCATTCATTGAATTACCTTCGAACCAAAATAAGCAGTATCCTTACCACCGCTTGCTTATCTATTCAGAAAACTTCCTCCAGCTGCTCATTTTCATTTCCCCCAAATCCTTGAAATGATCATCCAGACACCAGAGGAGGAACAGAAGAGGGCAAGCCTGTCCATCTTCTCCACCAACCAGCCTGACCAGCCTGTTCTCCCTCCCTTCTACCCAAAATTGTCCAACCAACTACCTCCCGTAAAGGGAAGGGTTAAGCAAAACATCATTCGATGTACCCATCATCTGTAAAGTACATTAGAACCCTGTCATCAACCCCATGCCTTGACATACCAGCACTGGAACACACCTAAATGAAATTAATAAAGTAAGATTACCTGTGACCCCACTGTACCACCAGAATATCCACTACAAGAGAATACATTCCCTTTAGTCCGCTTCCTTCAAGCCACTTGTGACGATTGTGGAGAGATGGGTGAAGTCTGCCAGCCTAGTCAAATAGAATTTAATATATAATTCTATCAACTGTATAAATAAATGTAAAATACAGGCTTGTGTTTTTTAAATGTAGGAAAACACTGTGAAATGTGGAACTGCAAAATATGTGACAACATTGCATTCTACTGGCCCAGTGAAGCATGTTGTATCCTTTCATGTTAGAATTTGGCCTAAGGGCAGCTGGATGAAGATTTCATGCCCATTGTTTTAAGGCTAAAGTTTATGACCAGAATTTAGATGTGGAAGATGCTTTTATTGCTTTAGTTTCTGTTAGCATATACATGTGAAATGTCTTGTATTGTTGCAAGTTTTTGAGGAGGTGTTAGATTGCTAAATAATGCAGTTTGTGGCCTGAGAACTCAGACCAGGTGTTAAGATGATGCAATATGAATACTGGGAAAACCTAAGTGTCAAAAATGATGTAATCTTGGGAGGGCCTTAGAGACATGTTTGTTAGTAATGTTTAAATACTATTTCTCACAAGAGACCTGGAAGCATTTTGATCTGGTCATCTAACTTATCAGCACTCTGCTTATGCTCACATGTAAGTTTTTAGCACTGTGATATCTTGTAGGAATAGTTAAAGTTAGTAAAGATTAATTAGGTATTTTTCTTTGAAACCAGACCTGTCCTACTGTATTATTTTAAGTTTCTGTGTGATCTGTGAACTCTTAGATATCTCTGCAGTGTAGTAGATTTGTCTTGTGTTTTAATTATTTATTATTAAATATTTTTAAAACCTTCTACATGTGGCTGGTTTGTGTAGAGATGAAGTATGCTTTAGATTACATTATATATTTATAGAGTTTACTGTCTAAGCCCTTATAATAAGCCTTAGACTGTATAGTCACATTACCACTGGATATTAATATTGCACAGTAATAATTGGACACGCTTTTAAGGGCCTTTTAGTAGCTGATATTAGTAACTGGGTGGTGGCAGTAATTACTACCATATAGTCTGGGTAAAGGGGCACAGCTGGAGAATCTGTGTCAGCCTTTCCCAGGAGTGTCTGTGACGTTGTATAAATACTTATCTCAAAGTGTATGTGTGTTGTGTCAGCTACTTAGGCAGGGACATGAAGTGCTGGCTGGACAGAGAGGGTACTGGGGGTTCTAGCTTGTCCAGTTAGGCTGAGACCTGGACCCTATAGCTGTGCCAGTGGGAAGTCCTATTGGGGACCTGGTGAGCAAGCCCCAAACTGACTGTGATCTCTGTGTGAACTTAAGGGAAATTGTACTTTACTGTGTGTATTAATTATCCTTTCCTCCTCGAGGAGATGACCTCCCTGGTGTTAGTGGTGAGGATTGAGGCTTCTTGATTGCTGGGCCAGGGCACGATCATCACACCTTTAACCATGTCTTGCTCTTTCCGGAATGACAACCTATAGCCATAAAAATTGCCACAGAAACTATAACCCTTTGAACACAAATCTGCACCCAGTCAAAATAAAACCCTTAGCAAGCCTTGAACCCAGGAAAAAAGCAAAAAAAGGACCAATTTTCTGGAATTTTTGTATGACATGAGTTGTGACACAATTAACTACCTTGACATTAATATATCTAAAAATAAGGAGGGTTCATTGGTTACAAAAATGTTTAGGAAACCTACTTATTGTAATACAGTTTTACATTTTTTGAGTTGCTATCCTATATATGAAAAGAAGGGTATTGTCAAGAGTCAGTTGATCGTGTTTCTAGGCTCACATCAGAAAACTCGGAGTGTTTGAGGTAATTTTCAGTTTTAAGAGAAATGTTCAAAGAAAGAGGGTATCCAGGTGACTTACTGGATAAAATCACCACTGAAGTTTGGGTGGGTAGGCAGAATAAATTTGCACCCATTGTCAAGTTTGGTTTTAACTGTCAGGAAAATTCTGTGACTAGGACTGGTAGTTCCAGTTTTCAATTTGGTAACAACATGGTAATGCATTATACTACTGATTCAAAAGAAATTGAAAGAATTATTTGCAAAAATTGGACATTATTGCAAGTGGGTAGTGATATTTGTTGGTTATTTAACACCAGACCAACATTTACATATAGAAACATAACAATTTTAAAGGACTGTTGGAAAGTACAGGAAATGTGGGTTATATCCCTTTAACTAGAAGATGTGAACACTGTCCTTATTGTAAGTTTATTAACATTGAGAAAAATGGTGAAGGGATGAGGAAGGTAAAAGTTTGGAATAGACACAAAGTGTTGAATTGCAATGCACAAAGAATTATTTATTTAGCTACTTGCTGCACATGCAACACAATTTGTATCGGGAAAACTATTAATTCATTAAAACAATTTATCAGCATGTGTATATAAAGAAAAAGGACAGTAAAAATGCGTTAGCTAGACACTCTGTGTATTGCCTTGGTTTTAAAAAGTTTTTTTTTTTTTATTTTGGAACAACTCTCAATGGAAGATGTTACTGGGGAATTGGGAAAACAGATTGCTGCATAAAGAAATGAAATGGCAGCTTAGATTTGATGCTACCTATCCACCAGAATTAAATGAGAGTATTTTGATTGTTAGTAAATTAAAAAGAAGGGCACGACACAGTTAATATACGTTTTAGTGCAACATATATTATGAAAATTTTTTATGTGTTTTAAGAATATTTTAATTGTTTTTTTTTTAAATGTGCTTAAGGCCATTGTTATGAAGTAAATTTAGTGGCTTACAGGAGGGGTGTGTAAGCATTGGTTTCCTTATTTAATTGATAATTTGACTAAGTAACTTGGTTCTGAAGATGTCTGTTATGTCAGATGAAAGAGCTTAACCGTTACTTGTAGATTGTACTTCCATGGATTAAAAGGTTTTTGCTGTGCTGCTAACTGAATGACTTGTTTTTTTTATTTTATTTGCTGAGTTTACCTGGTTGAGCATATTGTGAATTTAATTTGTAGTTACTGTAAAACATTTACTCTTAATAAACCAAATAAATGAAAAATGCTTTTCAGGAAATCGTGTCTGTAGTCATTTATGGTAGTCATTAATTTAAGGGTCAGCATTCGTAAAGTCTGCTTATAATCTTTATACAATATTTCCTTATTTATATGCTAGCATTTTATTTTTAACAGATCTGTTTGTTTATAATTATTATATAAGAATAATAATCTGACATTTAAGATTCAGTTTCTGAAGATTGCCATGGCTAACTGTAACCCATTTCTACATTTCTTGAGAAATAATAGCAACTTTACTAAAATGCTTCAATTATATCAATTTTCCTAGAATTGCTCGGACCATTTCAGTTGTTGTTTCTGTACAGCATTTTAACCGCAAGAAAATTGTTTATAAACTACTACCTGGAAATCTTCAAGTACAGTATATTATTACTACCACTAATATTGCAACTACATCATAAACCTTGAAATGCCACATTTTCTAGCATTTTTGTGCAGTAAGTAATAATAATGAAAACATTTATGCACGGTTGTTTAGAAATGCTCTATTATTCTTTAAATGTATGCTTCTATATTCAGTTACAGTTTTCAAATAATGTATTAACTTTCGGGTTATTTCTCAAGTATTTCCACAACAAAATACTTTTTATCTTATGTAAATGATATTCAGTGACTAAAAACTACTTTAAATGAACTAGCCAAAAATCTTATTTACACTTGCCAAAAATATTTTATCACTTAGAAGTTACAAACTCAGAAATGTTGTCAAAGTTCTTGTCACTGCCACTGCAGCTTATATAATGTCATGGTTTATATATTTTGCCATGGATATTTAAAGTTCTTTATTCTTCAAGACCTTATAGAAAAACTAAATGTTTATAAAATATACAGAGGACATAAATATTAAATAGCTTGACTCTTTGCCTTAATTAGACCCTCCCAAGCAAACAAGATGTTGCTCATAGAACATTCATAGAGCACCATAGTTAAACTGAATACTTTTCTTCTAAGCAGTATAGTTCAGGCAGAAAAAAAGTGGCTCCTCCTCAAGAAGGTTCACACTGAGATCTCTAGCATGCACACTGCCAAGATTCAACATTTTAATGTCATATGCATGCACCTGTTGTCAGTACTTTGGTAGGTATGACACTTACCTTCATAACTACATATATTAATCTACAGACACTGGTGGTTACGTGAATAGCCACACAGAGTCAAGACAGCTAACACATCATTCACATACTCTTAATTTACTTCTCTCTTTAGTAGATGACTCAAGTTATCTCCACATTGACCAACTTTATCTATTATTAATCTTTTTCCACATACAAAATTTAATTGCATTAAATCTATTCATCAGTTTAGAACTCTTTCTCTCTGTCTCACTGTCCTCCCTCCTCACTTTGTGAGTGATTCAATTTATTCGTGGCTCCCAAACCTATTACTAATTTACGTTTAGCCCTGCCATCCCATAATTCTTAGCATTATTTTAAATGCTGATGCTAAGACCTACTGTACCATACTTAATATCTTCAAGACTACCCACAAGTAAGTCACTGCTGGCCATTCTGCTGTTTCTAGAATCCTTATTCTTCCTACAGAAACTACCAAAGAACTGCTCCTTAGAATTTATTCCTCTTGACCCCCCTGACAAGAACTCTGGTCAAGCCACCAACAATAGCTAAGCCAGCAAGTCAGTAGAACAGAACCAGCGGCCATTTTGCAGTAACAGGAAACCTTTGGCGGGTACTAAGTCCAAAGCTTACATCTTTTTTTTTTGCCATTTGTGTATCACTTTCCAGCAACCCTTGCTGCACACTGAATCTGCAACATTGAAATGAAAGGTGCAGCATCCCACCATCATGACACTACCATTCTCTAATGGCCATTACTGCTACCACATACATGCCTGATGAACCGCCACTACTAGCATAGCTCCATTACCCGCCAAGACAGTCAACCTTGTTGGAAGGCTGGAACAGTGTTATTTCCAGTCAAAGTGCCCTACTCTCTTCCCTCCACTACTAAAGTCAAGTCCCGAGCCTACTCATAACTTGCTGGAAACAAAACTTTTTTTTTGTTATTAGTCTAGCAGAAAATAACAGTGATCCTTCCTCTCAAGCTCTTAATGCAGGAAACGTAAGGGAATCTAATGTGGGGGGGGGCAAGATAAAAGCCTATGTAGTGACAGATCTTTAGCATGGTGCTTAAAACACAGTAACTGTCTAACAACTCCCATTTAACCCCACTGGTCATGAGTGCTCTATCAGGCAGCTGCAAGGTTTATAAGGGACCACACCACACACAAGCAACATCCCTATTATTCTAAGCTAAGCGACAAAATTAAATGCTGCTCTGACAGGACTGTTAGTTGTGTTACAAGCATGGGGAATTACCAGTGTTGCAAAGTTAACATTTTTACCCATGACCATTGCATTGGTGTGTGGAGATGAAGTAGTAACCACCAAAGGTAATTACTACTTAAAAGCTGTTAATCCTATGACAGATGAAAATTAGTTTAAACAGTAGGACTTTTCAGACCAATTATGAAGAAATGGCCAGCCACCAACCAAGCTCTGTACATGATCCATTTAATCGCCATCCATGAACCCCACAAAACAATTATTCATTAGGTAAAAACCTCAAAGCCATTAATGATCCTAATGCAACCTGCTCCCCTATATCAAAATTCAAAAATCCCCTAATAAAATTTTTATTTATTTTTCTTTTTTTTTTATATGTAGAAGTTCACAGTTTATAATAATGCACACCCTATATACCAGACCATCTGCAACCAACCAGTACCCCAAGGCCTACCATTTCTAGTGAAATACCTACAGGTCATCTGGATGTCCTTGCCTTAGCAAGTTCATGCCAAAATCTGAATACTTACCCAGCTATACTTGTTTAAAACCCTTAAGCCCCTCCCCACCCTTTCCTCATTTCCTTACCAATCATCCCTCCCTCCATTTAACCCTTTTACCTCCCCAACCACCTTAACTGCCACTAATATACCAATCTAACCCCTCCTGAAGATGTCCCAGGACAACTTGGTTTGTTGCCAAACCTCATTTACTTATTCCATCATCATGATGTAACTGTATTGCACATCACATCATTTTACTGTAACTGTAATGTAACGGTATTACACATTACATAATTGTAATGTAACACTATATTACTTTTTCATCATTGTGATGTCACTGTATTACACATCACAGTGTTGTACTGTAACTGTTATGTAACTGTATTACACATTACATCATTGTAATGTAACACTGTATTACTCTTTTCATCATTGTGATGTAACTGTATTACACATCACATCATTGTACTGTAACAGGTATGTAACAGTATTACACATTACATCATTGTAATGTAACACTATATTACTTTTTCATCATTGTGATGTCACTGTATTACACATCACATTGTTGTACTGTAACTGTTATGTAACTGTATTACACATTTCATCATTGTAATGTAACTGCGTCTTACTCATTTCATCATTGTGATGTAACTGTATTAGACATTTCATCATTGTAAAGTAACTGTATCATACATCTACTCATTCCAATGTGAATGCATTACACATTTCATCATTGTAATGTAACTGCATTGCACATCAAATCATTGTAATGTAGCTGTGTATTACTTATTTAATCATTGTGATGTAACGGTGTTATACATCTCATCATTGTAATGTAACTGTATTACACATCACATCACTTTAATGTAACTGTGTATTACACATTTCATTATTGTAATGTAACTGCATTGCACATCACATCATTGTAATGTAACTGAGTATTACTCATTTCATCATTGTGCTGTAACTGTATTACACATTTCATCATTGTACTGTAACTGTATAATACAGTTAAAAATTCTAATGTCACTGTATTTCACATCTCATTATTGTAATGAAACTGTGTTACACATCACATCACTGTAATGTAACTGCATTACACATTTCATTATTGTAATGCAACTGTATTACACATCTTTATAATGTCACTGTTTAATACACATATTGTTATTGTAACTGTATTACACATCACATCATTGTAATGTAACTGTCGTATACCTCATTGTAATGTATCTGTGTATCTATCACATCATTGTAATGTAACACTGTATTACTAATTTCATCATTGTGATGTAACTGTATTACACATCACATCACTGTACAGTAACTATTTGCAACTGTGTTACACATTACATCATTGCAATGTAACTGTGTATTGCTCATTTCATCATTGTGATGTAACTGTATTACACATCACATCATTGTACTATAACTGTAATGTAAATGTATCACACCTTACATCATTGTAATGTAACTGTGTATTACTCATTTCATCATTGCACTGTAATTGTTATGTAACTGTATTACACAGCTCATCATTGTAATGTAACTGTATATCACATGCCATCATTGTAATCTAAATGTATTACACATCTCATTGTAATGTCACTGTATTATACATATTATAATTGTAATTTAACTCTGTATTGCACATCTCATCATTGTAATGTAAATGTGTATTACATATATTATCATAGTAATTTAACTGTGCATTACACATCTAATCATTGTAATGTCACTGTATTACACATCTTAGTATTGTAGTTTAACTCTATATTACATATCACACGTAAGTCTTAATTACACATCACATCATTGTAATGTAAATGTGTATAACATATATCATCACTGCAATGTAACTGTGTATTAGACTTCATTTTAATGTAACCGTATTGCATATCACATAATTGTAATATAACTGTGTATTGCACATTTCATCATTGTAATGCTACTGTATTACAGATCTCATCACTGTAATGTAATGGTAATATAACTGTATTACACATCTCATATTATCACTGTGTATTACATATCTCATCATTGTAATGTAAGTGTGTGTCACACATCTTATAATTGTAATGTGATGGGGTATTAAACATTTCATCATTATAATGTAACAGTATTACTCATCTCATCATTCAAATGTAACTGTGTATCATACACCTCATCATGGTAGTATCACTACACTACACATTTGTCATTGTAATTTGACTGTGTATCATACATATTATCACTGTAATGTGACTGTATCACACATCACATCCTTGTAATATAACTTTGTATCACTCGTTTCATCATTGTAATGTAACTGTGTATCACACATCACATCATTGTAATGTAACTGTGTATTACTCATTTCATCATTGTAATGTGACTGTATTACACACCTCATCATTGTAATGTAACTCTATCATACATCTAATAATTCTGTCACTGTATTACACATCTCACCATCATAATGAAACTGAGTATTACTCATTTCATCATTGTTAGGACACTGTATTACACATCTCATCATTGCAATGTGACTGTGTATCACATATCATATAATTGTAATGTAACTGTGTATCACACATCACAGCATTGTAATGTAACTGTGTATTACTCATTTCTTCATTGTTGGATCATTGTATTACACATCTCATCATTGTAATGTGACTGTGTATTACACATCACATCATTGTAATGTAACTTTGTATTACTTATTTCATCATTGTGATGTAACTGTATTACAAATCACATCAATGTACTGCAACTGTAATGTAACTGTATTACACATCTCATCATTGTAATGTCACTGTATTACACATCTTATAATTGTAGTTTAACTCTGTATTACATATCACATCATTGTAATGTAAATATGTGTTATATATATCATCATTGTAATGTAACTGTGTATTAGACATCATTTTAATGTAACTGTATTACATATCACATAATTGTAATATAACTGTGTATTACACATTTCATTATTGCAATGCTACTGTATTACATATCTCATCACTGTAATGTCACAGTATTACACATCACATAATTGTAATGTAACTGTATTACAGATCTCATATTATCACTGTGCATTACATATCTCATCATTGTAATGTTAGTGTGTATCACACATCTTATTATTGTAAGGTGACTGTGCATTAAACATTTCATCATTATAATGTAACAGTATTACACATCTCATCATTCAAATGTAACTGTGTATCATACATCTCATCACTGTAGTATCACTGCATTATACATCTCGTCATTGTAATGTGACTGCACATTACACATTATCACTGTAATGTGACTGTGTATCACACATCACATCCTTGTAATGTAACTTTGTATTACTCATTTCATCATGGTAAACTCAAACTGTGTGTATTCTATCCTGTTGATGTACTGAAATTCCTCATGTATCATACTGTATTATAATTTTTCTTATACTATATGTCACTTTTCTAGTGTAAATACCTATTTTTATTATTACTTGTATTTTTTATTGAAATATTTTCATTTACTATGTAACAATATTGATTTTAATTTCCATTTGCTACTACTGGAGCTTTTCTCCCCGGGCCTCTACTGAAAATGGAAATATATATCCAGTTAGACTAGCCCGATTAACAAATGTAAAATAAATAAAATAAATAAAATCATTGTAATGTAACTTTGTATCACACATCACATCATTGTAATGTAACTGTGTATTACTCATTTCTTCATTGTTAGATCATTGTATTACACATCTCATCATTGTAATGTAACTGTGTATCACACATCACATCATTCAATGTAACTTTACATTACTCATTTTATCATTGTAATGTAACTGTATTAAAAGTCACATCAATGTACTGTAACTGTAATGTAACTGTATTACACACTGCATCATTGTAATGTAACTGTCTAGCACATGTCATCATTGTAATGTAACTGTCTAGCACATGTCATCATTGAAATGTAACTGTATTACACAGCTCATCATTGTAATGTCACTGTGTTACACATCTCATCATTCAAATATAACTGTGTGTTATACATCTCATCATTGTAATGTTACTGTATTACACATCACACCACTGTAATGTAACTGTGTATTACACATCTCACCATTGCAATGTAACTGTATTACACATCTCATCATTCAAATATAACTGTGTATTATACATCTCATCATTGTAATATTACTGTATTACACATCACACCATTGTAATGTAACTGTGCATTACACATTTCGTCATTGTAATGTAACTGTATTACGCATCTCATCATTATAATGTCAGTGTTTATTACACACATAATTATTGTAACTGTATTACACATCACATCATTGTAAGGTGACTGTGTATTACACTTTACATCATTGTAATGTAACTGCATTGCACATCATTGTAATGTAACTGCGTAATACTCATTTCATCATTGTGATGCATCTATTACACATTTCATCATTCAAATATAACTGTGTATTATACATCTCATCATTGTAATGTAACTGCATTACACATCACACCATTGTAATGTAACTGAGTATTACTCATTTCATCATTGTGATGTAACTGTATTACACATCACATAATTGTACTGTAACTGTAATGTAACTGCATTACACATTACATCATTGTAATGTAACACTATATTACTCTTTTTATCATTGTAAAGTAATGGTATAACACATCACATCATTGTACTGTAACTGTTATGTAACTGTATTACACGTTACATCATTGTAATGTAACTGTGTATTAATCATTTCATCATTGTGATGTAACTGTATTACACAATGTATCATTTTACTGTAACTGTAATGTAACTGTATTACACATTACATCATTTTATTGTAACACTGTATTACTCATTTTATCATTGTGATGTAACTGTATTACACATCACATCATTCTATTGTAAATGTTATGTAACTATATTAAACATTACATCATTATAATGTAACACTGGATTACTCATTTCATCATTGTGATGTAAATGTATTAGACATCTCATCATAGTAATGTAACTATACCATACATCTTATTATAATGTCACTGTATTACACATTTCATCACTGCAATATAACTGCATTGCACATCACATCATTGTAATGAAACTGTGTATTACTCATTTCATCATTGTGATGTAATTGTATTACACATCTCGTCATTGTAATTTAACTGTATCATAAATCTAATCATTTTAGTGTCACTGTATTACATATCTCATCATTGTAATGTAACTGTATTACACATCACATAATTGTAATGTAACTGTGTATTACTGATTTTATCATTGAGAGGTAACTGTATTACAAATCTCAATATTCTAGTTTAACTGTTATGTAACAGTATTACACATTTCATCATTGCGATGTAACTGCATTGCACATTACATCATTGTAATGTATCTGTTATATAACTGTATTACACATTACATTATTGTAATGTAACTGTCTATTACTCATTTCATAATTATGGTGCAACTGTATTACACATCTCATCATTGTAATGTAACTGTATCATTGATTTAATAATTCTAATGTCAATGTACTACACGTGTCATCATTGTAATGTAACTGCATTGCACATCATATCATTGTAATGCAACTGTATATTACTCATTTCATCATTGTGATGTAATTGTATTACACATTACATCATTGTACTATAACTGTTATGTAATTGTATTACACATTACATTATTGTAATGTAGCTGTGTATTGCTCATTTCATCATTGAGATGTAACTGTGTTACCCATCTCATCATTGTAATGTAACTGTATCATACATCTGATCATTCTAATGTCAATGTACTACACATTTCACATCATTGTAATGTAACTGCATTGCACATCATATCATTGTAATGTAGCTGTGTATTGCTTATTTCATCATTGAGATATAACTGTTATTCATCTCATCACTGTAATGTAACTGTATTAGACATCACATCATTTTAATGTAACTGTGTATTACACATTTCATCATTGTAATGTAACTGCTTTGCACATCACATCATTGTAATGTAAAAGTGTATTGCTCATTTCATCATTGTGATGTAACTGTATTATGCATCACATCATTGTACTGTAACAGTTATGTAACTGTATTACACATTACATCATTGTAATGTAACTGTGTATTACTCATTTCACCATTGTGATTTAACTGTATTCTCATCTCATTGTATTGTAACTGTGTATCCCACATCATATCATTTTAATGTAGCTAAGTATTACACATTTCATTATTGTGATGTAACTGTATTACCCATTTCATTGTAATGTAACTGTGTATCTCACATCATATATTTTAATGTAGCTATGTATTATACATTTCATTATTGTGATGTACCTGTATTACACATCTCCTCAGTGTACAGTAACTGTTATGTAAAAGTATTATACATTACATCATTGTAATGTAACTGTTATTTAACTGTATTACTCATTTCATCATTGTGATGTAACTGTATTTCACATCTCATTATTGTACTGTAACTCTTATGTAACAGTATTACACATTACATCTTTGTAATTTAACACTTTATTACTCTTTTCATCATTGTGATGTAACTGCATTACACATCACATCATTGTACTGTAACTGTTATGTAACTGTATTACACATTATATCATTGTAATGTAATACTGTATTGCTCATTTCATCATTGTGATGTAACTGTATTATACATCAAATCATTGTAATGTAACAGTTATGTAAATATTACATATTACATCATTGTAATCTAACTGTGTATTACGTATTTCATCATTGTGATGTAACTGTATTACACATCACATCGTTGTACTGTAAATGTAATGTAACTGTATTACACACTACATCATTGTAATGTAACACTTTGCTACTTATTTCATCATTGTGATGTAACTATATTACACATCACATCATTGTATTGTAACTGTTATGCCACTGTATTACAAATCTCATCAATGTAATGTATCTGTATTACATTTCTCATCATTGTAAAGTAACTGTGTATTACTCATTTCATCATTGTAATGTAACTGTGTATTTCTCATTTGCTCATTGTAATGTAACTGTATCATACATCTAGTCATTCTAATGATACTATATTACACATCTCATCATTTTAATGTAACTGCATTACATACAGTATTTCATCATCCTAATTTCACTGTATTACACATCTCATCATTGTACTGTAACTGTTATATAACTGTATTAGACAGCTCTTCATTGTAATGTAACTGTATATCACATGTAATCATTGTAATGTAACTGTATTACACATCTCATCATTGTAATGTAAATGTGTATTGGACATGTCATCACTGTAATGTAACTGTATTACTAATCTCATAATTGTAATGCAACTGTGTATTATACATCTCATCATTGTAATGTCACTGTATTGCATATCACATCTTTGTAATGTAACTGTGTATTACACATTTCATCACTGTAATGTCACTGTATTGCACATCTCATTATTGTAATGCACTATGTATCACATATGTCATCATTATATAACTGTCTTTTACTCATTTTATCATTGTAATGTAACTGTCTTGCACATCACATCATTGTAATGTAACTGTAATACACATTTCATCAATGTAATGTAACTACTGAATATCACATCATTATGTAAATGTGTATTGAACGTTTCATCATTGTAATGTAGCTGTATTGCACATCTCATCATTATAATGACACTGTTTATTACATATGTCATTATTGAAACTGTTTTACATATCACATCATTGTAATGTAACTGTGTATCTCACATCACATCATTGTAATGTAACTATGTTTTACACATTTCATCATTGTGATGTTACTGTATTATACATCTCATCATTCTACTGCAACTGTTAGGTAACAGTATTACACATTACATCATTGTAATGCAACACTGTATTGCTCATTTCATCATTGTGACTGTAAATGTTATGTAACTATATTATACATTACATCACTGTAATGTAACACTGTATTACTCATTTCATCATTTTGATGTAACTGTATTACAAATTACATCATTGTACTGTAACTGTTATGTTACTGTATTACACATGACATTATTGTAATGTAACCATGTATTACTCATTTCATCATTGTTGTGTAACTATATTACACATCTCATCAGTGTAATGTAACTGTATCATACATCTAATCATTCTAATGTCTAGGTATTACACATTTCATCATTGTAATGTAACAGCATTCACATCACATCATTGTAATGTAGCTGTGTATTACTCATTTCATCATTGTGACATGACTGTGTTACACATCTCATCTTTGCATTGTAACTGTATTACACATCACATCATTTTAATTTAACTATGTATTACACATTTCATCACTGTAATGTTACTGCATTGCACATCACATCACTGTAATGTAACTGAATATCATTGTGATGAAACTGTATTACACATCTTATCATTGTACTGTAACTGTATCATACATCTAATTATTCTAATGTCACTGTATTACACATCCCATCATTGTAATGTAACTGTATTGCATATCACATCATTGTACTGTAACTGTAATGTAACTGTATCACACCTTACATCATTGGAACATAACACTGTATTACTCATTGTATCATTGTGATGTAATTGTATTACTCATCACATCATTGTAATGTAACTGTTACATAACTGTATTGCAATTTACATCATTGTAATGTAACTGTATTTCTCATTTTATCATTGTGATGTAACTGTATTACACATCACATTATTGTACTGAAACTGTTATGTAACTCTATTACACAGCTCATCATTGTTATGTCACTGTATTACACAACTTATAACTGGAAATTAACTCTCTATTGCACATCTCATCATTGTAATGTAAATGAGTAATACATATATCATTGCAATGTTACTCTGTTACACATCTCATTGTAATATAGCTGCATCATACATCTCATCATTGTAATGTAACCTTTTATCTCACATCACATCATTGTAATGTAACTGTGTATTACACATTTCATTTCAATGTAACTCATCTCATTATAATGTCACTGTTTATTACACATGTCATTATAGTAACTGTGTTACACATCACATCATTGTAATGTAACTGTGTATTACAAATTTCATTATTGTAATGTAACTGTATTACACATCATATCACTGTAATGTAACTGTATTATACATCTCATTGTAATGTAACTGTGTATCTCACATCATATCATTGTAATGTAACTATGTTTTTCATATTTCATCATTGTGATGTAACTGTATTACACACCACATCATTGTACTGTAACTGTTATGTAACTGTATTACACATTACATCATTGCAATGTAACACTGTACACTTTTCATCATTGTGATGTAACTGTATTACACATCACATCATTGTACAATAACTGTTATGTAACTGTATTACACATTACATCATTGTAATGTAACAGTGTATTACTTGTTTCATCATTGTGATGTAACAGTATTACACATTACATCATTGCACTGTAACACTGTATTACTTTTTCATTATCATGATGTAACTGTATTACACATCACATCATTGTACTGTAACTGTTATGTAACTGTATTACACATTACATCATTGTAATGTAACACTATTACATTTTTCATCATTGTGATGTAACTGTATTACACCACGTCATTGTACTGTAACTGTTATGTAACTATATTACACATTACATCATTGTAATGTAATACTGTATACTCATTTCAGCATTGTGATGTAACTGCATTACACATCTCAACATTATACTGTCACTGTTTATTACTCATGCTATTATAGTAACTGTATTCCACTTTGTATCATTGTAAGGTAACTGTGTATTACTCATTTCATCATTGTGATGTAACTGTAATACACATCTCATCATTGTACTCTAACTGTATAATGCATCTAATCATTCTAATGTCACTGTATTACCCATCTCATAATGTTAGGTTTTATTATACACTTCATTATTGTAACTGTATTACACATCACATCATTGTAATGTACCTGTATTACACATCTCGTTGTAATGTCTCTGTGTATCTCACATCACATCATTGTAATGTAACTATATGTTACACATTTCACTGTGCTTTAACTGTATTACACATCGCATCACTGTACTTTAATTGTTATATAACAGTATTGCATATTACGTCATTCTAATGTAACACTATATTACGCATGTCATCATTGTGATGTAACTGCATTACACATCACAACAATGTACTGTAACTGTTATGTAACTATTACACTGTACATCATTGTAATGTAAATGTGTATTACTAATTTTATCAATGTGATGTAACTGCATTACACATCACAGCATTGTAATGTAACTGTAATGTGACTGTATCACACATTACATCATTGTAATGTAACACTGTATTACTCATTTTATCATTATGATGTAACTGTATTGCTCATCACATTATTGTGCTGTAGCTGTTATGTAAGTGTGTTACACAGCTCATCATTGTAATGTGACTGTATTACACATCTTGTAATTGGAATTTAACTCTGTATTGCACATCTCATCATTGTAATGTAAATGTATATTACATATATCACCATTGCTATGTTACTCTATTACACATCTCGTTGTAATATATCTGTATCATACATCACATCACATAATTTTAATGTACCCTTGTAGCTCACATTACATCGTTGTAATGCAACTTTGTATTACTCATTTTATTATTGTAATGTAAATGTATTACACATATTGTAATGTAACTGTATCATACATCTAATCATTCTAATATCAATGTATTACACATCACATCATTGTAATGTTACTGTATTACACATCTCATATTATCCATATGTATTACATATCTCATCATTGTAATGTAACTGTGTATCACACATCTTATAATTGCAATGTTTATAATGCAACTGTATTACACATCTCATCATTGTAATGTAACTGTGTATCACACAGCACATCATTGTAATGTAACTTTGTATTACTCATTTCATCATTGTGATGTAATTGTATTATGCATCACATCAATGTACTGTAACTGTAATGTAACTGGATTACACAGCACATTGTAATGTAACTGTCTAGCACATGTCATCATTGTACTGTAACTGTACTACACCACTCATCATTGCAAATTCACTGTATTACACATCTTGTAATTGGAATTTAACTCTGTATTGCACATCTCATTATTGTAATGTAAATGTGTATTACATATCTCATCATTGTAATGTAACTGTATTACACGTCTCATCATTGTAATGTAACCATGTATTGGACATGTCATCATTGTAATGTAACTGTATTACTAATCTCATCATTGTAATGTAACTGTGTATCATACATCTCATCGTTGTAATGTCACTGTATTACATATCACATCATTGTAATGTAACTGTGTATTACATTTCACATCATTGTAATGTAACTGTATTACACAATTCATCATTATAATGTAACTGTGTATTGAACTTGTCATTGTAATGTAACTGCATTACTAATCTCATCATTGTAATGTAAGTGTGTATTACATGTTTCATCACTGTTATGTTACTGTATTACATGTGATGTCATTGTACTGTAACTGTGTATTACACTTTTCATCACTGTAATGTCACTGCATTACACATCTCATTATTGTAATGCACTATCACAGATCTCATCATTGTAATGTAACTGCCTATTACTCATTTCATCATTGTAATGTAACTGTCTTTTACTCATTCCATCATTGTAATTTAACTGTGTATTACATATCTCATCATTGTAATGTAACTGTGCATCACACATCTCATAATTGTAATGTGACTGTGTATTAATCATTTCATCATTATAATGTAACTGTATTACACATCTCATCATTCTAATGTAACTATTTATCATATCGCATCATTGTAATACTGCATTACACATCTCGTCATTGTAATGTGACTGTGTATCACACATCTTAAAATTGTAATGTGTCTGTGTATTAATCATCTCATCATTGTAATGTAACTGTATCTTACATCACATCATTGTATTGTAACTTTATCATACATATCATCTTTGTAATGTAACTGTATCTTATATCACATCATTGTAATATAGCTTTATCATATATCTCATCTTTGTAATGTCACTGTATTACTCATCTCTTCTTTGTAACGTAACTTTATGACATATCTCATTGTAATGCAACTGTGTATCACACATCTCGTCATTGTAATGTAACTGTGTATTACTCATTTCATCATTGTAATGTAACTGTATCACACATCTCATCGGTGTAATGTCACTGTATCTGACATCACATCATTGTAATGTAACTTTATCATACATCTCATCTTTGTAATGTCACTGTAATACTCATCTCTTCATTGTAACTTAACTATATGACATATCTCATTGTATTGTAACTGTATATCACACATCTCGTCATTGTAATGTAACTGTGTATTACTCATTTCATCATTGTAATGTAACTGTATTACATATCGCATCATTGTAATGTAACTGCATATCACACATATCATCATTGTAATGTAACTGTGTATTACTCATTTCATCATTGTAATGTAACTGTATCACACATCTCATCAGTGTAATGACACTGTATCTGACATCTCCTCATTGGAATGCAACTATCACATGTCATCATTGTAATGTAACTGTATTAGACATCTCCTCATTGTAATGTCACTGTGTTACAGATTTTATACTTGTAATTTGACTCTGGATTGCATATCCCATCATTGTAATGTAAATGTGTATCACACATCTAATCATTGCAGTGGCACTGTGTATTGCACATCTCATCCTTGTAATTCAACTGTATTACACATGTAAGAAGAGGACTGGAATTGGGTCGAAGCTAGTCAACTTTGTGCATTCTCTCTATTACAATATGATGGAAGACTGAGGGAACCAGTTGGTCATAATTCAAAAAGCTGACCAGAATGGTGCCTTTTGAATTGTATGACAGACATACAGGGCTGATTATTCTGCCTGAAATTATTTTTTAAATCATCAACTTTGCCATGAAGGTATTTGATAGCTCTTCTGATGTTACAGTATGGATGTTTTGTAATTTTGTAGATTGCCTAGAGACTGATGATTCCTAAAACTCTTTTATAGCTGTCCATGAGTCAGTATTAGTCTTGTTTTGAGAGGTGATGAGTTTAATTTCTGATATGTCTGACAGAATGTGTGAACCATGTTTTGCTATGTCTATCTTCTTCTCTTTACTGACAGGGGTAATTTCTTCAGAGCTGTTTTCAAGCAATATTATATTCATGTAGTTTTTAAATAGAGAGAGGCATTATCAGGAGTCAATAAATGTGCAGTAAAAATAAATAACAGTAATTCTAGTCAACTAATTATAGCATTGGAACTTTTAAGGACTTTTAAAATAGGTTTGTTCAGTTGTCAATCATCTCTAAGCTTCTAAAGTTCTGTAGTGAAAGACATCACAATCGTTTACCTGCTGACACCTCAGTAGCTAACTTCTCAAACTAATCCTATTGTTGTATTAAAAGACAGGGTTTCTAGTGTTCCAGGCACTTCTGCTGTATACTGAATAGACCCCATTTGTTTTATTAGCATTTTTTTTTGTCTATTCCTGTTGTGTCGCATGCCATTACCTAACTTTGCAGGTGGTGTTTAACTTTTTTTTGTGCTTATAGCTATTTATTCTAGAGACTTCCGCATCCTTATAGTATGCTGAAGGTTCCATATTTTGTTTCTTTTTCTTGTTTGTATTCCTGCTTTCATAACAGTCACAGGTATGTTGTTGGTGGGGTGGTGGGGTATATGCCAGCCTTCCCTCATCTTAGAGGGCAGTTCTGACAATAGTTACTAATTGTTAGGAGACCTCACTGAGATTGGTATTTGTGGAGTCAGGTTTTTGTTACAAAGCATTAGATGAAGTCTTTTCTTCACGTGCACTTGCAGTACTAGATCACAATCTAGATCAGTTTCTCTAATGTTTAATTAATAAACCCATCATTTATAATAGAGACATTCCTGATAGAAGTTTTGGGATGTCCTTCCTTATCTTTTTTGCTGTATTCTTTACTAAAGGGATGTTCTACTGAGGATAGCCTTACATCTGGACAGCATACCAAAGCCTTAGGTACTACCAAGTACCACATATCAAATGCATGTCCTATGTAAAGGAAGTAAGATACATAAATAAATTATGGACACCTAATCCTCAGAAGATCTTTGGTTTTGGTTTAAATGCTGTTTTTTGAAATTGGTCTGTCAAGCCACTAGTTTTCTTTCAGCAACACCACTGTCGTGTTACACTTAAACAAACATGGTGGCATGACATCACGCCCTCTTTGTAGACTAGCTTGTCTTGTTTGGTAAGTTGATACCCACTATCAGGTGATCATTCAGGTGGTTTACATTTCCTCAGAGCACAATCTTGTGGCAGACAACATGAGCAGGTCCAGGGTACATCCTCAAGAATGGATGCTTCACTGAGAGGTTATCCTGGAAGTTCATCATTGGTGGGCTACTCCTCAACCAGATCTGTTTGCTTCCCCTCTGAACAGGTAACTACCCAGGTTCTGTCCCAGGGTGCTACGTCCTCTGACTTGGAAGATGGATGGCATGCTTTTCTCTTGGAAAGTGATGTTTCTATATATTTATCCCCCTGTCCCTTTCTTGCCCAAGGCTTTACACATAATCATGTGGGACAGATGTAAAATCTTGTTGGTGAATTCCTTTTGGTTTACCCCTCTGTTTCACCTGGCCATGGGCAGTCATCACGAGTTACCTTACATGATGGATCTCCTTACATAGGACAATGGCTCTCTCTTTCACCCTTATCTCCTCACTCTACATTTGACTCATTGGGTGATAGTGGTTTGATCCCTTTTCAGCACCAGTTTTCTGAGAGGATATACTTCAGGCTTTGCAGGAGGCCAGAAAACTCACCACTAGAAAATCCTATGTTGTTAAATGGAAAAGATTTTCTCACTCATATCTGAACATGAACCGGACCCTCTTTTAGTGGGTATTCTAACATTCTTTTTTATCTGTGTGAGTTGCTCAATTCTGACCTGACATCTTCATCTGTAAAAGTTCACTGGTCAGCTATTTATGCTTGCCTGCCTTTTGATCAGCCACTTTCCTCTAGGTTTGAAATTAAATGAAATCTAAAAGATTAGTCCCCAGAGAAAATGTATTCTGCCTTCTTTGGACCTTAATTTTCTTCTGGGAAAATTGACTCAGCCTCCTCTTGAACCTGCAGCTTCCTGTAATTTGCAGTTCTGTACTTGGAAGAACATTTTGTTAGTCGCAGTTACTTCTGCCAAGAGGATCTCTGAATTCCTGGCTTTCATGGCAGTTCCCCCTTTTTTTGATTTTTCACAGGGACAGAGTTTCTTTTCACACTAATCCTTTTATGCACAGGGTGGTCAGTGTCTTGTCCTTAAATTATTCCATTCACCGTCCTTCTTTTTTTCCCTTTACCTGAGAATTCTGGTGAGAGAATTCTTTATACTTTAGGTTGGAATAGACAGTTCAGATTTTTTCCTGGATAAAACTAGAGATGTTAGAAAATATAAGCAGATATTTCTACCTTTCATGCCACAAAATTGGGTTTGGCCTTTTCTAAGCAAACCATCTTTTGATGACTGTCTTAGGTCATTTTTTTATATTGTTTTCATGGTAAGCATCTTTTTTCTTCAGTTTATGCTCATTCTACCAGGGTGGTGGTCTCTCCTGGTGTTTTTCAAGGGTCTGGGTGCTAAATCCACTTTGGAAGCTGCTACTTTGTCTTCTATACATACTTTTCCTAATGACTACAAGTTGGATAAAGGGCCTAGGGCCAGGGCTGATTTTGCTAGGACAATCCTTCATGGTTTATGGAGGGTTCCTCAGGTTCTTCCTCCCATCCTTTACATTAGCTTTTGTACTCTCTCTTTAGTAATGAATACTGCAAAAATGATAAGAAAAGGCATAGTACAGTTGTGTAAGAACGTATTGCAAAAGTAGAACTCTTCACAGTTGCAGTATTCTGTCCCTTCATCCTTTTCCATTCGTATCTATGTTTTCTTCACCTCAGGTCTAGGGATAATTCTTGCTCCCCTTACTGGATGACCATGGTCTTTCTTTTGTTCCTCTTGGGTTGCTCTGGTTCTCCTGGGGTAATTCACATTTGAGGATTAGGCACCCATGAGTCACTTATCTACCTTATGTCCTGGAAGCACAGCACATATCTGAAGTTTGGAGCCTGGAAGTGCCTAAGGCTTTGATCTGCTGGATGGATGGATGGATGGTTATCCTTGGTAGGATATTTATTGTTTATTTATTTTATTTATTACATTTGTTAACTGGGTAGTGTTCATCTGGGCCAGGGGTCCATTTTCAGCAGAGACCCGGGGAGAAAAGCTCTACAATAGTACAATACAAAAATACAAGCAATAATATAACACAAGTAATCATACAATACAAGCAATAAAACAGGTATACACAATAGTACAATGCAAGCAATGGAGGTTTATATACTAAAACAAATTAAGATAACAGAGGATACAAATTATGCTAAGAAAAGTAATCGAAGTGGGTAAATAAATATCTGAAGCATAGAAGAGCACAGCCAGTGACTAGCAAGGTGTTCCTTTAGGAGTGTTTTGAACTGATTGTGGTTAGGGTTTTTTTGCTATGATCTCTGGAAGAGTGTTCCAGAGTTTGGCTACTTTGTGTGAATAGAAGGAGTAGCCATGATAAGTGTGGGAGTTGGAAACCTTTAGCAAAAGTTTGGTAGAAGACCTCAGGGATCTAAGATTACTACTAAGTTGGACTAAGTAGGAGATAGCAGTGCAGTTGCTAGTATGATAGACTCTTTTGTTGGCTAAGGTTAGATGACTCATGATAAAAGATTGGGGAGCACTAGCCAGTTTAACTGTGAGAGAGCTGAAATAGTGATAAGATCTGTGTGAATGATTAGCGGCATATTTAGCAATCTTATTATAACATGATTCTAGGTTGTTGAGGTCCGATTTGTGAAGGTTTGTGAATATGAGACAGCCATAAATGAGGGTCGATAGCAGGTGTGAGTGAGCAGTGGCTAGCCTGGGGTTGGGAGTTAGGTATGGTTTGGCCCTGTATAGGGTGTTTAGTTTGATGTGGACTTTTTTGATAGTTCGGGCAATATGTATATCAAATTTGAAATTATCATCTATGGTAACAACTAAAAGTTTATTATGGTTTGTGGGGTCAATCTTGGTTCCATTTGTGAAGAAGATTGACAGAGGGTGCTGAGAAGATTTGGGTTTTTTGTTACTGAAAACTATAATTTTGGTTTTGTTGGTATTTAAAATTTGTTGATGTTGAGAGAGGTATGTTTGTATGGCCTGAAGAGAAGATTGCTTTTTTAGTTGCAGTTCATGGGGTGAGGAGGCAGAGCAGATAAGTGTAGCAGAACTAATGTTGTTTGTGAATAAGAGAAGAGGACCAAGTATAGAACCATAAGGTACACCCACAGAGATGGGGAGTAGAGAAGAAAGAGAGTTTTCCCATTTTGTAACCTGTTGTCGATTGGAAAGATAGCTAGGGAACCAAGTTAGTGATGATGGACTGAGGCCATAGGAAGACAGTTTGTTACGTAGTAGCTGGTGGGATACAGTGTCAAAGGCTTTGGACATATCAGGAAAGATGGAAGAAACAAGCTGGGATTCATTCATGAGATGATGGATGGTGTTAGTAAAGGTTAGAAGGGCAGCGCTGGTAGTATGTTCAGGTCCAAAGCCATGTTGAGAACTGGAGAGGAGATTTTTGTTAAGGAAGTAGCTAATGAGTTGGTTGTGGATGCATTTGTCTAAGATTTTTGCAAGGGGGAAAGAATGGCTATGGAGAGATAGTTAGTCCTTTGGAGAGTCCACCTTTGTGGAGGAGTATGATGTGAGATATTTTCCATAGATGTGGAACATATTGTTCTTTAATAGAGTGATTAATAAAAATAGAAATGGGGTAGGGAATTGAAGGAACAGCAAGTTTTGGAAATTAATTTGGTAGTTTATCTGTAGCTCTGCAGCAGGATTTAAGTTTGATCAGGAGAGTCGTTATGTAATTAGTTTGTACGGGTGAGAAGGAGATGGGATTGTGATTATCTGGGGAAGTGGGGGGACAGGAAGTGGCTGGGTTGGTTGGTTGTCTAGTAGGGAGGTGACGGTGTAGATGGAGTGCGAGTTGAACTGAGATGAAATAAGGTCTAGGTTGTTTGGGGTGACTGGGGGAGGGGTTGGGCTTTGACCGGGGTTGAGGAGCTGGTTGATGGATTGCCAGAATGTTTGGGGGTTATTTTGATGTTTCTGTTGACAGGATTGGAAATATGTTTGTCTTTTTTGATTTGTTTCTTTAAGTTTCTTAGTTGTTGATAAGTTAAGAGATCAATTTTGTCTTTGGATGTATGATAAGCTGACCGTGCTTTATCTCTACCTTTCATTAGTAGTTTGGTGTCTTTGGTTAGCCATGGGAGGGGCTTAGTTTTAGTGGGAACTTTTCTAGTGGGGGCAAGATTATTAAGAATTGTAAGGAAGGTTTTGTTGAAGTACTGAACAGCAGCATCTAATTGTAGGTGTGTAAGTGGGGTCCAGTCACATTCTTGGAGTAGGAGGTTAAAAGTAGTGAGAGAGGGACTTTTTCTTGGTAATGATGTATTTATGAGATGTTGCTTTGGGTATACATGTGTTTCCTGTAAAGAAAGGTTGGAGAGTGATCACTGAGGGTCAGGTAGGCAACTGGCTAAGAAACTTAGGTTAGGTTTGTTACTTAAGATCCAGTCTAATGTTGACTGCTTGTTGGAATGTTTGTCTATATAGGTTGGACAGGTTATGGTTTGGGTGAAGTTGAAGACATTTACAAAATTGGATGGGCTATTTGATGTGCAGGTGTGCTAATCCAGGTTAAAGTCACGAAGCACAATAGTTTCTTGGGTAAATTTGGTAACTTCCAACGAAAGTAGATTTTCTATGATAGGAAGGTTATTGCCAGAAGGAAGATAGGTGGCTATGATAATTATTGCTTTGTTAGGGTTGATTTCCAGGTGGGTAGTAAATATTTCAGAGTTGGGTAGGTCAGGAGGGGTACAGGTTACTTGTATGACTTTGAGGGTGTCTTTAAACATAACAGCAACACTACCTCCCTGTGTTAAATCTGTCTAGTCTAATGATGTTATAGCCTGTTGTGAGAATTTCATTGTCCCTAATAGGTTCAGAGGTTCATAGGTTGGTAATAGGCTATCGGCCCTAGGGCCAATACAAGCCTAGCCATAACAATTCCCTGGATGTTTCTTCCCACAATATTTACTTCCCTGGACCCCTGTCTAGTAGGGTGACTGATGTGATCCCTGGGGTGAATTTCCTATCTCCCATCTAATCGTCCAATGTAGGGCTTTAACCAGGTTTCAGTTATTACAGCTATATCTGGTGAGTAGGTGGATAGGGCAGCATGGAATTCACTGGTTTTATTTGTGATGCTATGGAGACTGAAATTTATAAGGAGCAGATCAGAGTTAGAGGTTTTATGAAAGGGGGGTAGGGATGAGAATGTGTAATAGGGTGAATACAGGTGGTAGGAGTGGGACATGAGGAAGATAGTAAGTGATGACACTTATTAGTGGGACATGGGTTGGGATGGATTTCAGGTTGGAGTTTAATTTGTGCAATAGACAGGGGTGGCCCGTGCTATTGGACTGCCGGACTGCAGCCCCCCCCCCCACCAGCTGTAAAAAAAGAAAGAAAGTAAAATAAAATGCAAAGAAAGAAAATAAAAAAATGATCGCAAGTAGCGGACCTTCGTGCATGTGCACTAGCAGCAATTCCAATATCCAGACTGCTGCTGAACCAGTCTGGAGCATGCACAGACTGTCTCAGCAGCAGTCTGGATTAAGAAGCATTCAAGTGCAGAGATCCCAGAAGTCTATGCAGTTGCAACTGCATAGATAGTCACTGAAAAGGGATCAGACTCCAACGTCAGAAGGACATCAGGTGGGCTTTCTAGTGCAAGGAAGGACTTAGTGCTGCAACATTTCTAGTGCAAGGAAGGACTTAGTGCTGCAATGAACAGACCAGTCCCAGGTAGGGTGTGTGTGTGTAATGCCCCAGGTGCTACATGGTGGTGGGTAGAGAATAAGGCTTGAACCTTGTACCTTGGGCCTAGGTGGAAAGAGCCTGAATTCCCTACCCACCACCATTTGTAAAAATGTTGCATATTTTTCCCTCATACTTGTTCTGTTCCTCATAAAATCTGTGGTTTCTGTATTTTTGTGTCCTTGCAAAGCCAGTAGTGCATTGGTGCAGTGGTAGCATTGTTGCCTGACAGCTACATGTTCTCTGGTTTGATTCTTAGCTGGGGTGCCTTACCTTCTGTGTGGAGTCTGTATGCCCTTCCTGTTTTTGTGTCCTCCCATCTTACAAAGACATGTGTCTGTCTGGAGTGTTTCTCCCTGGGCCTCTGCTAAAAAATTAGCTTTTGTTCCAAGTCAGACTTTCCTGGTTAACACATGTTAAAAATGACATGCATTTGAATATATCAGACTTCATATTCTTCAGAAAGTGCATGTAACACAAAAGCTTTTATTCTAGCAATTTTCTAGGTGTATAAGATGGATATTTGAAATTTGTCCCAATTTTTGGGACTGTATTCCCCCATTATTGGCTTCATCCCGGTTTTGTGCTAAGGTTGAGAGCTATGGTAAGAACTGAATTCACTGAATATGTTTGGGGGCTATATTCCCCCATTACTGGCTTTGTCCGGGTGTTTTTTGCTAAGAGGTTGAGATCTATAGTGAGAACTGAATTTTTGGGGGCTGTATTCACCCATTATTGGCTTTGTTCAGGTGTTTTGTGCTAAGAGGTTGACAGTTGTGCTATGGTGAGAATTGAATTCACTAAATGGTAGCCATATAAGTTTCCATCTTCCTCTTTCATAAAACAGCTGATGTGGCATAGTGGTATGTTGCTCTGACTGTTTTGCACAGGGTCCTGGGTTTAAGGCTTGGCAGTGAAATGTATGGTGGTAACACACCATTTTATTCTAGCAACTTTCCAACATTATACAAGCAATGTTTAAAATGTGTCCCTGGTTTTTGGGCTTTTGTCCCCCCCACAATAAACTTTGGCTTTTCCAGATTTCTTTGTGCTGCAAAGTTCAGGGATACACCTAAATGAGTAGATTTTGCAAGGAGCTGAGAGCTGCAGGGGAGCAAAAGTTTAGCGCTGCTTATGCTGAGTCAGCTTCCATTGTTAATAGCACAACAGGTAGTGTACTTGCTTTTGATACAGAAGGCTGTGAGTTCTACTCCCACAGTGGATAGATACATTGCTGATACTGTACTGTGTTGCAAAAGGGGTGGATGCTGCACTCCTTTTTGGCGAAGATACCTATTAACTATGAACCTGCTATCCATTTGTCACCCATTCCCTACTGCAATATTGCTAGCTTATCATTTTTTTAGTGTAAGATAGGCAATTTATTCCTCAAGGGTAACAGGCACTTTATTTGTAGATGAAACAATGAAATATAAAGTTGTTTGCTGGCAGCAACCTCTTCATTAGTTACAGATCTCTTTAATGTGGAATTATTTCGATGGCTTTTACTTCTTTAGAGATTGTGCATATGTACTGATACTGGTGGACTGTAGAAGTTTGAGTAGACTTTTATGATGGAAATGTTCTGAATTGGGCAGTTTTGTCATTACTGGTGCATGCATTTTGTTTCATTGTTTACTGGAAAAATATTTCAAAACAATAAATTTAAAACACCCTCTAAAACTGGTCTGCATTGTTCAAGGAATATAATTTAATACAATAAGGAAGGTGTATGAAGGAGCATGTGTATGTTTCGTGTGCAAGGGGCCTGTGATTTGAAAACAGCCCAAACCTAAAGTTAATCTGCCATTGGCAAAATGTATTTTCTTTGAATGTGGGTTTCAATGCTGTTTCAGTGATTGTGAGTTTTCAAGGGCAGAGAAGTTTTAATGCTAAGTCTGTTCTCATTGTGAGACTGCATTGCTTTGTTTAGCAGATATGATATCTATTAGTGTTTGCGCTGTAAAATGCAAACTAAAACTTTTAAATGAAGTCCAAATCATCGCAGAAGTAAAGCAGTATGCACATTAGTGTTTATGGCAAATGGGGTGAAATAGCCAAGTAATGGTTCATTGGAATGGCTGTATGGGGAAAACTCCATTCGACCATGATTTTGTGAGGGGGGAAGGGCAGCAAACTCAAAGACAGCCCCGGCTGTAGGGAGGGATTTGAAGCACAGGACCGAGGATTCTTGGGGGTGCAGATGAGATGGAAGTCTTTAGAGACCAGGCAAGTTGATTCCCAAGTTCTTAAAGCAGAGAGGAGGTTGAGAGCTGTGAAGGTTAGAAAAGGAAAATTAGAAAATATAGAATAAGGCATATCCAAACCTCTCAACTGTCCTCGATTTTGGCTTAGAATGTTGCTCTTCCCCTAATAATCCCTCCGCAAAATGGCAATTTTGGAAGAAATCATAACTGTCCAAATTTTTGCAGAATGAATAGATTTTTGCTTCTTATTTTTTGTTTGTTCCTCATAAAATTAGTAGTTTTCTGTCAAATCATTTAGGAATGAAGTTACTAAATGATGACAGACACTGAGTTTCAGACTTCATAACTTTCAGAAAAATGCATGCTAAAGCAAGACCTGTTATTCGATCAACTGTCTCAGTTTATACAAGAGCAATTTTTAGTACTGTTTATATGTTCCCCCCATATATTTGGCCTTGTCCAGATTTCCTGCATTAACAGGTTGAGAGGTACATGCAAATAAATTGCTTTATAGAATAAGGCACATCCAAACCTCTCAACTGTCCTCGATTTTGGCTCAAAATGTTGCTCTTCCCCTAATAATCCCTCCACAAAATGGCAATTTTGGAAGAAACCATGGAGAGTTTACAATTAATAAATAAATGTAATAATCAGTTATAGACTACTTTTATTTCAGAAATGCATGTAGATTCTTTTATTTTGTCAGCTGCTCAAGTTAGCAGTACTAATATTAAAAAGTGTCCCTTCACCGTTTCACCTAGCTGTTAATTTTCCTTTTCTAACCTTCACAGCTCTCAACCACCTCTCTGCTTTAAGAACTTGGGAATCAACTTGCCTGGTCTCTAAAGACTTCCATCTCATCTGCACCCCCAAGAATCCTCTGCCCTGTGCTATAAATCCCTCCCTACTAAGGAACTTAAGAAAGTAGGTTTGACCCCTTGATAAAACCATGGACAGAATTGTTCAGTATTATATAAATTCAAGTAGTGTATGTTTTAAGTCTCCCTCCTGAGACAGATTCCCAGCAACCAGTTCTAAATCTCACCCTACTTTTCAACCTTTCTCTCCTTGGTTCTATTAATCGACTTACCTCTTCCTCTCTATTTCTACTTAGCCAACTAGCTGTAACTCAAGCTGTTGTCCAGTAGGTGCCACCCTTAGCTTGGCTTCTTACACCCCATTCTCTCCTCACTAGTATAATATCCCTCTTTACTTCTTATCTTCTCCTCATTTTATCCTCTTTTCTATTACTACCCCCTCTGTTTACTATATTCCCTTTCCCCTTCTCTACTATCTCTTGTAAATTGTTTATAGTACTAAAACTCTACACTCACCTGGAACTACCAAGAGCTCCTCTACAATCGGTAGCTTTCTGATTGTCTCCAGGATCTCATCTTTACTTGCTCTAACCCTCTTCGTTTGCCCTGCTGGCTCACTCCACTCCCCTACCCTACCCCCAATTCCCACCCACCCCAGAGGTCCTAACCTTATACCTATCAAACCACACCCCCTCTCAATTTGCACCAATCACAGTGTCACTTCCATCTCACAATCGGCCCTGTTTTCCCGTCTTTTTTAAAACCACTCCCTATCTCTCCAATCTCTCTCTTTACCCTCACCAACTTTACCACTGCACATATAGATATAATTTTTATCTACCATGTCTATGAATAAACCCTACACCTTAATCTACTTATAAATGCTACTCATACTCACACTTCTACCTCCATTAACTCTTGTCTACCTATTAACCTCCTATGAGCACCCTGTTTACACAAACTTGTTACATCCTACTAAAGAAACTACCTCTTTTTCACTACCCTCTCACACTGACCATTTCAACGTTACATCCATACCCAAATATCTATTACCTAAATACCATAGGACAGTACACGTTAGATATAACTCCCCTAACTCCAGAAGATATCCATTTCTTCTCAGTAAACTTACTAATAATCAATATCTAACACTACTCCACTCCCTAAAAGACGGAGACATTCACCCTAACCCTGGCCCAAACACCTTAAATACCATTCAACTCAATAACCCAAACCCCTCTGCCATTCACCCACTTATAAAACCTCCAAACTCACTCTTAATAGCTCACCTTAACACTCGGAGCATTAATAATAAAATAACACAACTCCATGCTCTCATGGAACTCTACTCATTTGATATTATATGTCTAACAGAAACCTGGTTAAAACCAGTAACAAAAGACAATGAAATTTTACCACCTGGTTATAACATCATACGTCTTGACCGTGTAACCAAGAAAGGTGGTGGAGTAGCTGTTCTATTCAAATCTGATCTTCAAATAACCATCTTTAACCAAAAACCTTCTCAAGATTCAAATGCTGAAATACTTATTACCAAGTTTCAGCTAAACCCAGTTAAATCTATCTATCACTACCATTGAAAACATACTTTGTTGGTTATCTCTAAACCTTCCCCAAGAAACCATAATCCTAGGCGATTTTAACATAGATTAGAATTCTTGCAATAACAACTGCCCCACTAGCCATATTAATCTCTATGGGTTCACCCAAACTATTACCACCCCTACTAGAATAAACAAATAGAACAAGAAAGAAAGCACCTTAGATTGGATACTTATTAATAATCAACCTCAGACTTATGAAGCCGGGACCCTCCCTGACGACATAAGCGACCACTCATTAACCTACATTATCAGACTCAAAACCAATCCACCCTTTCAATCCATATATAGGACAATTAGAACGAAGTAAAACTTCAATTTAGATATATTCCTTAGTGAACTTAAAGCATGCAATTGGTCCCCCTTAAAATACTTTTCCCTTGATGAAGCTGTTGATTACTTTAATATTAATTTCCTAAACATACTCAACCGTCATGCTCCTACCCGCTCTATCAGGATAAGAACTAAATCTGCTCCATGGCTTACTAGGGAAACCAAACAAAAAATCCATCTCAGAAATAAATACTGGAATAAATCATGCTTAACTAAAAACCATACTGACATTCAAAACTACAAACAACTGAGAAATGAAACAAAAAAAGCCATAGTGTTTGATAAAAAAACTATTATTTACAATTTCAGCAGACCCACCATAGTAAACCCCAAAAGTTTTGGTCAGGTATTAATCAGTTATTACATCCAAGTCAATCTATCACACCTAACCCACAAGGCACTGACAAAAACAATCCTAAACAAACTGCAAACACCTTTAACACTTACTTTATCAAAGCAATTCAAGCTCTTGCCTCTCAGCTCTCTCCTCAAGACATAACAACATCTAATTCTGACTCTAACCCACCTCCCCCTTTTCTCTTCCAACCTGTCCCCACAACATTTATTCTCACCCTTATCCAAAAACTGAAACCATGTACTCCTTCTGCTGACCAACTACCCTCAGAATACCTACAGATAGCAGCCAAATCTATTGCTTACCCCATCTCCATCCTCATCAATAGAACCATCACTGAAGGATATATCCCCAAACTCTGGAAAGTCTCTCATATTATTCCCCTTCACAAAGGAGGAGACTCCACTGAACTCTCCAACTATCGACCCATAGCCCTACTTTCTCCTCTATCTAAGATCATGGAAAGATGTATCCATAAGCAATTGCTAGACCACCTTCTCCATAATAACCTGCTTTCCAACACCCAACATGGGTTCCGACCTTCCCATAGCACAACTACTGCCCTCCTTTCCTTTATTGACACTATCAATAACAAACAAAACCTTAACATGCTCTCCTCTGCATTTTTCATAGACCTGTCCAAGGCTTTCGACATGGTAAATCACACTATACTCATAAACATTCTCAAATCTCTGTCTCTCGACACACTAGCTATAAAATGGTTCCATTCCTACTTAGATAGACATCAAGCTGTACTCTGGAACAACGTTCTTTCTACACAACTACCTGTTAATATTGGAGTTCCTCAAGGCTCCATACTGGGCCCTCTCCTGTTCTCTATATTCATCAATGACCTTCACCAAGTAGTTCTCCAAGCTACATGCATCCAATATGTGGATGACTCTATACTTATATGCTCTGCCTCATCTGTATCAGAACTTCACTCCCTATCTCAAGATACATTTAACTCTGTAGAACTATGGTTTACAAAACGCTGTCTCTTATTAAACCCTAAAAAAACTAAACTTCTCCTTTTTACACCTACCAGTAAATCTCCACCTATAGACTTCACTATATCATCCCATGACGGTACACTTATATCCCAAGATCTAACTACCAAACTGCTAGGTATCACCATAGATAATAACCTAAACTTTGATGCCCATATCAATAACATTCTGAAAACTACCAATAAAAAATAGGCTCTCTTTATAGGATTAAATCCTTCCTCACTCCTGCAACTAGAATAACCATTGCCCACACACATCTTATCTCCACCCTTCTTTATGCCTGACCCATATTTACCAATCTGTCAAAAAATAACCTTAAGAAACTAGAAAACTCCTATAATAGCATAGCCAGATTTGCCACAGGTAATCCATATAGAGCATATCACTGTATTAATCTAAAGCATCTTGGGTGGCTTGAATTTCACTAGCATCTGAAATTCAATCAACTGGCCATCGTCCACAAAATACTTTATCAACCTGACAAAACACCCATCCTATCTAATCTTATTCACCCCTATGATAACCTTAAGTTCCTAAGATCATCACAAAAATCTCTTGTATACATCAACAAATCAAATAATAGAGCTAGAGACTCTCTGTTTTTGATTTTTATTGGAAAAACCTGGAACCTACTTCCCTCTGAACTTACCACACTTCCCTCTATTACTCTGTTTAAAAATAAACTTAAGCTCTTCCTGAAAACACATTGGATATGCCCCTGTTCTAAACCTGACTGACCAACTTATCCATTATTACCTGAATCTATCTACCTTCTCATCTCTGAAATTACTTCATCTTTCTAACTAATATGCTTCTATTGAAAGTCCGAAGAAATGGTGCTACAAGTACTCAAAGAGAAAACCAGATAAAATAAAAGAGCACAACATTGCGAGTCCACAATACTGTTTTAATATTAAAAATAATAAACCAAAGTTGTTAAGCACTTTCATCAACTAGTATGACTTCTTCAGAACAAATTGCCATTGAAAATTTTCACATTTAAATACATGTTGCTGGTTAGTCATTGGTTCTAATCCAACCAATTCCATCAATGAAAAATCACAACTCCTGAATATGTAAACACCAGTTAATTAAAATAGAATAAAATTGTTTTACTCAGTAATGAATATAAAAAATCAAATATTCTCAAGACATAAATAATATAAAACACTAGTCCATTACATGAACTCATCATAACAAAAAAGTATGTATAAATATATTCACAAATATGTTTACAGATGTCTTTGATATTGCTAAACTGAGTCCACAATACTGTTATAATATTAAAAATAATAAACCAAAGTTGTTAAGTGCTTTCATCAACTAGTATGACTTCTTCAGAACAAATTGCCATTGAAAATTTTCACATTTAAATACATGTTGCTGGTTAGTCATTGGTCTAATCCAACCAATTCCATCAATGAAAAATCACAACTCCTGAATATGTAAACACCAGTTAATTAAAATAGAATAAAATTGTTTTACTCAGTACCCTTATTAGGCACTGGTGGAGATGGATCTGATAACAAATCTACTGCTATGATAGTTCAGGATACATCTAACTTCCGACAAGCTTGTGTAGTGCAATATAGTCCTTTGTATTCTCAGATTAAAGGAATCCTGACAAAAAATTGGAATATATTTAAAACAAATACTGAGATATTCCGTATATTGGGTGATAAACCCATATTTTCTACAAAGGTAGGACCTAACATGAAGTCCTTGTTAGAGGCAGGTTTTGTTTCCAACAATAAACAGGGTAAAAGATGTGGAAGTAAACCTTGTGGCAGATGTTCCTATTGTCCTTATATATTACAAGATACTTCTATTTCTCTTGATAATAAAAACAAAAGTCATGTTTTTTTAAAAAGTGGCAATTGTTGCTCCAGCAAATTAGTTTATATAGCTAGGTGCAACACCTGTTCTTCCTTTTATATAGGGAAGACAGAGAGAATGTTCAAAACTAGAATATATGAACATCTTTATGATATTAAGAACAACAAAGATACTAATGCATTATATAAACACAGTATTTTATGTACCAAGTTTACATGTTTTAAGTTTGGTATACTTGATTTTGTAACAGTGGAAGCAAGGGGTGGGGATTGGCAAAATGTATTGTATAAAAAGGAGCTATTGTGGCAATTAAGGCTAGCTGCTGATTATCCACCAGGGCTTAACGAGCATATCACTATAATGCCAATTCTCAAGGAAAAGGCAGACTCAGTTTAGCTATATCAAAGACATCTGTAAACATATTTGTGAATATATTTATACATACTTTTTTGTTATGATGAGTTCATGTAATGGACTAGTATTTTATATTATTTATGTCTTGAGAATATTTGATTTTTTATATTCATTACTGAGTAAAACAATTTTATTCTATTTTAATTAACTGGTGTTTACATATTCAGGAGTTGTGATTTTTCATTGATGGAATTGGTTGGATTAGAACCAATGACTAACCAGCAACATGTATTTAAATGTGAACATTTTCAATGGCAATTTGTTCTGAAGAAGCCATACTAGTTGATGAAAGCACTTAACAACTTTGGTTTATTATTTTTAATATTAAAACAGTATTGTGGACTCGCAACGTTGTGCTCTTTTATTTTATCTAATATGCTTCTATTCTCTTAAACTATTTGATATTAAATACTACTATGCCTCCTCTCCTTCACAGTCCTAGCTAGTACTGGATTCTTTAAAGTGACCCATATTACTTATAGATTTATTACCTAACTGCGTCTCCATTTCATTTTCCTTCTCTTCCTTTATCTACATCGACACTATTGCTTTCTTCTCTTCTCTTAACTAGTACTCTTCAGTAACATTTAAATGTAACTTCTTATTAACTATACTAGTCTATTCAAATATGTGTAACCTTCGTTATGTACTTTATAAATTTGCAACCTCTTATTACTTCTCTTCTCTGTTCATGTATTTGCATTTTAAATATGTACTTTTGTAATGTGAACTTTATTTGAATTGTGTGGAGCTTTTCTCCCTGGGCCTCTACTGAAAATGGACATATATCCAGCTAGACTAGCCCGGTCCACAAATGTAAAAAAAATAAATAAATAAATAAATTCTTTGACAGGTTCCCAGCTGTATTGTGTGGCTATTTTATATTTTTGAATCACATTTTTGTTCCATATTTCATAAAATTGTGGGGTTTTTTTGGCAAATTAGTGGCAAATCATTAAAGACAGAAGTTAGAAAATAATGACAGACATTTCAGTTTCAGATTTCATACCCTTCAGAAAATTCATACTAATGCAAGACCTACTATTCTATTATCTTTCTAAGTTTATAAGAGCAATATTTAAAAATTGTCCTTATTTTGGGCCTTTGTCCCACTTCTATGTATGGCTTTGTCCAGATTTCTTGCTCTGAGGTTGAGAGGTATGACAAATGTGTCAGGGCCATCGCAGTCAGCCAGAGACATTTCAAATTGTGACATACTTGTTGCACCCCACTCCCCCATGTAGTGACTATGGATTTGTCCAAGCAAGGCAAGGAGCAGTTATGCAGTGTAAATGTGCAGACTATCCCCCCATCCAAGGTAGACACAAGTATTACAATGGCTTTTCATCTGTCCTTGATTTTGCAGAATGTTCTGGTGTCTGTCATATTTTTATACTGTTGATTTATGCTTATTATTATTCAGAAAGTGCCTGTGTTTAAGTAGCAGTGCTTTAATGACCATCTGGTAAGCTTGTCTGATATTGTAAGATGCAAGTAGGTTTTAATAAGCATACTGTTAAAGAATTGCCAACATTGAAAGCCTTTCTGTTGTTGCCATGCAAAGAATACTTACATAACTAGATAACATATAAGCATTGGGTATTGAAATGCATATGACAGTATTTGTAGTAAAGGACAGAATTACATTATTTTAAGAGCTCATTACAAGGTTTACCTACAAACTAAACAGAATGCCAATCTATCATGTGTGGTCCATATCCTGTGCAGTAATCCTTTAAGCAATGCAATGTATGTTGAGCTTGTTTCTTGTTTGCTTTTCATTTTTTACTTTGATCATGTTTTCCCCATGAAACAAGTAGATAGTTGTTGTCAGGCAGCAGGTCTTTTTTGGATAAGAAACATTTTTACAAGTAGGGGTATCACAGAGATTTTTACTTTCAGCATGTTACTTGGTACTTTAATAAAGCTGAATATAAATTACAATTAGAACTGCAGTGCAAGGAGAAGTGGTTTGAGTTGAGTGCTGCTTGTTTTTCTTATACTTGATTTTGACTGGCATTCCAGTAATGTATTTAAAAAGTAATTTATTTTTTCATGCCTCACAACCTTTTTGTTTCCATCTAGATATTAAGTAAGCAGTCATGCAGCCAATGGATTGAAATATGTTTTTTTCTTCTACACTTCATTTTGTCTTGATTGGACTCTCATAATGATGGTTTGGCACCCAGGGCAGAGTATTTAATTAAAATTACAGTTTTTGTGGTTTTGAGCATAGCTCCTCCCCTTTCTAGTTGGCCACAGCCATTCCCATTGACCCCCACCCATTCAGCTGTCTCCTGCAGCCCCCCTTTGATTTGAAGTCACCAGCCACCACTGGCAATAGAGTGTAGTAGAGGTTGAATACAGGTGGTAGGAATGGGACATGAGGAAGATAGTAGGTACTGACAGTTGTTGTCAGTGGAACCTGGGTTGGGATGGATGTCATCTGGGAGTTTAATTTGTGTAATAGAGTGTAGTAGAAAAAGTAATACTGTATGAGTGAAAAGTAGACATCCAATATTATAGTATGTTTTAACACAACATTACTTTCGTTTGAGGAGACTGTTCCATCCAAGCGGTCACTTTTCACATTCCTAGCTAGAATAATCCTGATTCTGAATAACACATGTTTTCTCTTCAAGATAGAAACTAAACCACACAGATAGTAAAATTAACAACTTATAAGTCCATGTAGCTGGGACAGGAGTGCATTGCAAGTATTTTCTTGTTACAGCTCATTATGTTGTTATAATACAGCTGATTATCTTATAAATATATTCTGCAAGAATTTATGAATTTTCCCATTAATACAGTGCGCAAATGGATCATTTTGAGAGAATTCAGTCACTGGGTTGATGTACCATATGAGCTTACTGTGAGCTCATGATTAATGAAACTTTTAAATTGAATCATATCTCTTTTATTGTGACCATATACAAGTACATTGGACTTGATTTTCTAGCCAACAATTGTCACCATTGCTGCTGGATGTAGAACCAGTCTAACACTTTAACCATCATCTGGGCTATTTCCTCTATGGGCCTGCCAGTAAGTTCACAACCTGATATTACAAAGGTCCAGTATAGTAACTTAAGGACTATAAGTAATGACCTGATGTTCCAACTAGACCAGCTGCTTGTGGAAGCTATCACTGATACCCCAAAGGCGCTTATGCTGTTTTGAATCATTAGTTAGAGATCTGGGAACTGTCAAGTCAGAATGTGTAAATTCCAGAACTATGGCATCTAATTTGACCAGGAGCTTTATGAGATGCAAGGGTAGTGCCGAAGGTTGCCATAGCCACTGAGGAGGTTAATTATAACTGGAAAAGCTTAAACTGGATAATCCTGCTGTGGGTAGGAATATTTGATTGTACACAGAAAACCCCACTGATTCAAACCATCCAGCTGTTCTCTTATAGGTTCATAGGTAATTACTAGACTAATGGTGCAAGAGCCTTTATAAGCCTAGCTAATAATACCCAGGATAGGACAATATTGTATCTTAATTCCCCAGAATGGGATGGGATGATATCAGGGTAGTGGGTTTTTAGGTGTTGGAGCCCTGTGTCACTTTATAGACTGCCTCTGTCCTAAGCAATATGGGCAGTACCAGGGAGTGAATTTATGACTCCCATCAATTTATCCAAATTCTTTTTGAAGAGAGTGAGGGATGGACTTAGTTTTATGAAGATGTGAAGTTTATTCCATAGATGAGGTAGCCTTTGGTATATGAATCTGTCTCTCCAGCAAGTTCTGTTAGAGTCAGAAATAAGGTTCAGATCTGTGGAATGCGTAACCCTTGTATAATTCTTCTTGCAAATATGTAACCTTTTCCTGAGGGCTGGATCAGAGAATGCCTTGTAGGTCAGGCATAGGTCATCTCTCAATAAACTATATGAGCTGGAGCAAAGGGATCGGCCCTTTAGTCTATCTGCATAAGGCATGTGTCTTATGCTTTGTATATTTTAGTGAGAAACCTCTGAGACTGCTCCAGTTGTTGTAAATGTCTGGTTAGTTACATGCAGAGGGGAGCATTGTACTCAGTTATGGGCCTGATGAGGGCTATGTACAATAGCGCTGTGACTTCCTTTGATCTTTATGATATGCCTTTACGTTAAGTTGAGCCACACAGAAGGATTTATTCACTACAGTAGCTACCTAGTGTTCAAAGTCTAGGTTACTATCTTTCTGTGTTCCTGGGTCTCTCACCACTGCTTCTACTTTTAGGGTTGTGGTAGTAATATTATAATTTGCAGGAATATCTGATTTACCAAAGGGTATGACTATGCATTTTTTTTAGCATTTTCTCACAAGGTTTTGGGCACCAGTCATTTGCCATTTTTAGGCCAGTTTGTAGAATGTCAACAATGTTTGAGGATTCGATTATTGCTCCCCAGCTTGCAATCATTGGCAAACTTGGTGAGCCAGAGGGCCCCAAAATTGCCCTTCACTTCAGGGATGTATATACCAAACAGGAGGAGTCCCAACACTGAGCCCTGTGGGATACAGATAGTAACAGGTTTCTTATCAGAAGTGGAATCACCTATCTGGACAGCATGTGTCCTGTCACTGAACTAGTTTGATATCCATCTAATGATGTATCAGTAAGTTTATATAGGATCTCAGAGTGGGGGATTGTATTAAATGCTTTAACCCAGTCTAGATAAGTAGTGTGCACTGTTTTACCCTAATCCTTGGAAATGATGACTTTCTCGAAGAAGGCCACCAGACTAAGCCGGCAAGACCTCCCTCTAACATAGCCAGATTGGGTCTGGACCAGTGTTTGGAGATTTCCTATGTCATTACTGACCAGGTCTATGATAATTATATCCATAGCCTTGCAGATAAGACTGGTCAAGCTTATAAGTCTGTAGTTCTTTGGGTCAGTTGATGTGCCCTCCTTATGCAGAGGGACAACTGTTGTAGTCTTCTATTGCTCTTGGACAAAGCCAGGCTGGAGGCTGTGCTTAAAGTGGGTTTTTATTGGGTTTGAGAGATTCTGATTCAAGCTATTGAAGAAGCATCCTGGAATGTTGTCAGGACCTATGGAGGTTGTGTTTTTGGCTTTAGTGAGTGCAGCATGGACTTATTCCTTCATAATGACAGGTGGGGGGATGGTTGCGGCTATTTCTTTGGGTGAGGTAGAAGATAATGGGGAGGAGAAGCTTGAAGTGAATTTGTCAGCCAGCAGGTTTGCTCTAGTTTCAGGCTGGGTGTAAGTGCTGCCATTCATAGTTAACTCGACACATTGTTGAGCATTTCCCCTGAGGTTATGTACATAATTTAAAAAAGCCATACAGTTGTCTTTCACCTGGGAAGCTATCTTTGCCTCGTAGTTTGCTTTGGCAGGTTTGACAAGCTTTCTAATTTGTTTTTTTTTTAGACTGTTGGGTCTTTTTGCATTAATTTGTCTGTTCATTCTTGGTTTTGGAGAGAATTTTTTTCCTTTTGTTGAATAGCCTATTTATGCTATGGGTCCTTCAGGGTGATTTACTTTTGCCAGTAATCACAGGCTTGATTCAAACAGGTACTGCCACTTCTATGTAGCCATGAATGTGGTTGTACAGTGCTTTTTTGTACATCTCAGAACAGGCCTCACTGTCATCTGAATTTGGAGAGGCTTGGAAGTTTAATAAGCTGTCAATTAGTTTGAGGTAATTCGCTTTAGTAAATTTCTTAACAGGTCTGGAGTTTGATGGGAGTTTTAGGCTAGTTTTAATACTAAACGAGATAATTTTGTGGTCAGATCTTACCAGAGATAATGCAAGGGAGGGACCAGCATCCCCACATGTTTATGAATACTAGGTCTAAGATATTTGTACCTCTGGTTGGGCAGCTAACTAGTTGCTCCAGGGTGTTTGCATTTATTAAGTCACTGAGCAAGTGAATTATGGGTCATATAAGTCTCCAGATTTATGGAGAAATAATTGAAGTCACCCATAAGTATGGTGTTAAGCTGAATGCTAAGAGATTACATTATGTTTTGGTAGGCAGTGTAGTTTTTTCCAGACTCATGTTAGGGGATCCATATAGCCTTTGATAGCCAGGGTGCTCTCCACAGTTCTGAACTATGTTTCTATGACTGCACATATGTCTAAATTCCCCAGGGTGAGGAGTGTTTCTTTACTGTATAAATAAAATATGTGCATACAGTATTACTGAAGCACACACAACTCCATCTTTTTATATTATATATATATATATACATATATATATATATATATATATATATATATATATATATATACACATACACGCACACACACACACACACACATGCACATAACATGTGCATTGACAGGTTTGAACAGTGTTTTATAACAATTGCAGGGAGGTGTCCAGTCCATCACCAGCCTAGTGCCTCATTTCACCATAACTCATCTCTGATAGTGAATGGTAGTATCATTAAAGTATGGGTGTATTTTAGTTAAACTGTTAAATTTTTTGTACAAAATAGCAGAATATTGAAACAATGTTAACACTCCAATCATGCCATACACACTGGTTACAGGTGTTTAGTGTAATGCATTATGGGATACATGTACTATTAAAATGGCAATGCTATATAATAGTCTTGAAGTGGCAATGACTATAATAAATGTTTGCAGTATATGCAAGCACTTTGGCAGCTTTACTTGTCACCACCCCCCAAAGAAAAAAGGAATCTCTCTTTGTAAATGTATGGTTACATAGGTGCACAGCCAATTCCTCTTGCATGCAGCACTGAAGATTAGTAATTTGAAAGCATGCTGCTACAGTTATGCATACAATTAGTACGATTATTAATGAGACATCACTTGAGAAAACATCACTACCAAAATATGTTTAAGTAGAAGCAGTATGACTACTACTTTCATCATATTATTCTATCACAGTTTCAGTATCGGTTTGGTACTCTGATTTCACGTTCACTTGGGTCACATGTCTAGAACAGGAAATTGAGCTAAAAAAGTAATTGGAACTTGATGTAGGACATCCTTGATAAATTAATAGCATTTTTACAGTCAGACGCTAGCCTAAACAGTGTCAACTGCATAAGGAACACATACCTCTCAACTGTACAGATTTTCGCAGAATGTCCAGATTTTTGCTTCATATTTTTGGTGTGTTCCTCCTAAAACATGTACCTTTCTGGCAAATAGCTAAGGATTGAAGTCATTAAATAATGAGAAATATATGAGTTTTTAAGACTCCACATCCTTCAGAAAATTCATGGAAATGCAAAACTTATTATTCTATCAACTTTCTAAGTTTGTAAGAGCAATATTTAAAATCTGTCCCTATTTGTCCACCCATCATTTTAGGCTTTGTCCAGATTTTTTGCACAAAGAGGTTGAGAGGTAGCACTCAATTATTTTGGTTCGGCAGTACATGATCTGTCATTATACACAGAAAATTTTGAGCCTCCACCCTTGTCTTGAATGTTTGTTTGAAGCAGCTTGGTTGAAGATACAGTGGCAGTCATATTGGGCATAGACCTGATTATGCAGCGAAAAACACAGAAAAATACCACAAATACAAAAAAAGTCCACTCAAAGATGCTGGATGGCCCCACTCCACTAACATTTTCATACAATATGAGTCCCAGCCCAAGCAGTGAAAATGGAGTTTTATTCAAATCAAAACAATAACATTGTTATAAACAAGCCAATACTGATAAGCACTTTCGTCCCATGTCTATAGAACTTCATCAGATAATTGAAAAGCTGTACAATTCCCTTTTTAAAGGCAAGTTAAAATATGTCATAGTAAACAGATGAAAAGTGACACACAAAAACTTAAATACACAACATTAAAAACCTAGAAAAATGTAAAAATATGGAATGCACATATATAAAAAGCTCTAAAAGATAAAATACACATATGGAAAATATATTTATATATAGAAAAATATATATGTAGAAAAATATATATGTAAGTATAAATTATCTCTCTATTGCGTTTAATATTAATAAGGAGCTAATCGAGATGTTTTCATTCAGACCTGGCTAGTTGCCTGCATCTAGGTGCAACTGCCAATATAGGTCCCTTTTCCCTAATAGCAGTGACCAGGCTCCACCTCTGATTTCTATTTTAATGTTGTTAATAACAAAAAAAATGTAAAGAATCCCTTCATTTTCAAGAATATGTTTAAGTAAAGCATTTGTTTCCTTTTTTGTTCTAATATCATACAAGTGCTCATAGATATGACTTTTTAGCTTCCTGTCAGTTTTCCCAATATAGTAACAACAACAGTGTTTGCACATAGCGCAATATATAACTTTCTCAGAACTGCAATTGTATCTTTGATGAATTCTAATATCGATGTTGTTAATAATAAACATATCACTTTCTTTGATATATTTGCAGAAAATACACATACCACATTTGCTTATGTAACCAACCTTACAATTTAGTTGAAAAATGTTTGGTTTCAAAAAATCTCTTTAGGTTTCTACCCTTTTTGAACACTATTGTAGGACTAATACCTATATGCTGTCTTATGGCCTTATCTTGACATAAAATAGACCAATTCTTCTGTAATATGCTCTTTAGTTCAAAGCTATTAGATGTGTAAATCATAATGAAAGATGTCCTAAAATCCTTTTTCTCCACGCTATTGCTAAGGGTGGCATTGATCGTAATGGAAGTGTTATGTGTTTCATGTTATGATAAAAGGGGCACATAAAAACCCTTTTCCCTTTTATTCACCACTTCAAGTAAAATATCAATAACAAATTTAATAGGGTAGCCTCTTTTTATAAACATTTGTTTGAGGCTATCACATTCATTTAAAAATTCATCCATAGTCGAAACCATTTATGCAGCATGAACAAATTGCTCCTTCACAATGGCTTTCTTTTGTTTCTGGGTGAGTACTTGAATAATGGAGCAAAGAATTTGAGTATGTCTCTTTTCTGAAAATCCTATATGTGAATTTATTATTCTGGTAATCTTTAGTCAGAAGAATATCCAGAAATGAAATCTGACGTAGATCATATGTATGGGTAAACTTTAAAAATTGTGTGGTGGAATCAATGTATAACATGAATTCCCGAATAGATTCACAAGGTCCATCCCATAAAAAATATATATCATCTAGGAAACAGATGTAATGCTTAATGTATGTGTAAAAAGTGGAGGAAAATAGGAATTTATTTTCCCATTGTGTAACGACAATATTGGCACACAAACCACCACAGGCTGAGGCCATAGCCACTCCCTTTTGTTGCAAAAAGTTTGCATGGTTAAATAAAATAAAATTATTCTTGAGCACTATTTCCATAAGATGTGTATAGACTAACACATCAAAATGTTCAACATTTTTATCATAAAGAAACTCACTGAACCAATCAAGACCAATGTTGTGGGGAATAACCGAATAAAGGTCTTTAATGTCGATGTTTAAAAACACATATGTTTCTTTAAAAGGTATTTCATCAATTGATTCCAGGAAACTCCATGAGTCTTTACATATGTGAGGTTCATTATAAAGTAAGTTTTTCCATTTGGAATCTAAATGTTTAGCGAGGGGATGTGTAATAGAACCTTCTGCGTCTACAGTCGCCTCTCAGTTTCACATCCTTAGTCGTCAGTAATGTTTGGATTACCCAAATTACATAAAAAATTTGTTACAACCACCTATGCACCCCATAGTAGATGCAAAAGGTTCTATTACACATTGCCCTTGTGAATCTATTAGGGAATTCATGTTATACATTGGTTCCACCATGCAATTTCTAAATTTTACACATAGGAACAGAGAAGGAAAATAATATAACCTGAGCGAAATAATATAACCTGAGCATCCAGATTATAAAATAATATAACCTGAGCATCCAGATTATAAAATAATATAACCTGAGCATCCAGATTATAAAATAATATAACCTGAGCATCTAGATTATAAAATAATATAACCTGAGCATCCATATATATAAAATAATATAACCTGAGCAACCAGATTATAAAATAATATAACCTGAGCATCCAGATTATAAAATAATATAACCTGAGCAACCAGATTATAAAATAATATAACCTGAGCATCCAGATTATAAAATAATATAACCTGAGCATCCAGATTATAAAGAAGGAGAAAAGTTAGATCTATGAGAAAGTGAGAGCCTAGAGTTTGAGTTGTAAAGAGAAAGGAGAAGAAAGTCAGAGGAGGCTGTCATGTAATACACGGGCAGATCCAGGTTTTCCTGAGATGTGTTTTGAGTAGTTTTTTTTTTTATTGTGTGTTTGTTGTAATAAAGGTTATATTAGTGGGGAGGTTATTCCATTTTTCGGCTATGGTATGGCAGTATAGGGCTTTGCCATTAGTATTGTTGGCAGTTGTAATACTGAGGAGAGGTTTATAAGATGAGCGAAAAGGCCGACTGGTAAAATAAAGTGTTAACAACTGTTCTAGTGCTGGAGTTTTCTCTGGGTAGTTTATGATGTTAAAAGCACAGGTGAGTTGTTGGCAGACAAGTAAGTGAGTAAATTCTAGCCACTGAATTTCTTTTAGTGCCTGGCAGTGGTGGGTTCTAAAAGAAGAGTTGGTGGCGAATTTGGCAATTTTATTATACCATGATTCTAGATTGTCTAGATCTGTTTTTCTAATATGGGTTAGGGTTGGTGTTGCATACTTACGTATACATAAAAGGTGAGTCTGAGCTAGGGTGATTCTTGCTTTATCTGTGAGAAGGTTTTTGTGTCTGTAGAGTGCCCCCATTTTCTTATGAACCTTCTGGATTGTTTGTGATATATGAATATCAAAAGATAAGTTATTATCTATTTCTACTCCTAGGAGTTTAGTATGGGTTGATGGTGAAATGATAGCGCCATTTCTGGATGTGATGGAGAAAGGTGAGGGAGTAGATTTTTGTTTTATTAGGGGTGAACAGGAGTAATTTGGTTTTCTTGGGAATGAGAATGAGTTGTATGTCAGTGATCCAACTTTCAACAGCAGAGAATGATTCTTGGGCCAGTTTTTGTAAGGTGACAATACATGGGGCTGTGCAAAGAATCATCTGCATACTGAATTAGTGTGGTTTGTTTGGAGGAAGTATGTAGATTGTTTGTAAAAATAGAGAAAAGTAGTGGACCCAATATAGAACCTTGTGGTACCCCAATAGTGTTAGGGAGGGAAGGAGGTAGTTTGTTTTGCCATTGGACAGCTTGTTGTCTGCCAGATACATAACTTTTAAACCAGGAGATAGTAGGGGGAGTGAAGGAGAGTGAGACAAGAGCATCTAGTAGTTTGGGATGTGAGACCATGTCAAAACCTTTGGAGAAATCTAAAAAGATAGCGGATACATAGTTATTGTTATTTCTGTGATGATTTACCTGATTGGTTAATGAGAGAAGAGCCATGGTTGTGCTGTGGTGGGAGCGGAAACCATGTTGACTGAAGGAGAGAAGATTGTGTGAGCTCAAGAGTTGCATAACTTGCAGGTGTATGCACTTCTCAAGACGTTTGGACAGAGGAGAAAGTCTAGCTATTGGCTGGTAGTTGGAGAAATCATAGGATTTTCCACCTTTGTGAAGAGGTATGATGTAGGCTATTTTCCAGAGTTTTGGTACATAAGCTTCCTGAATGGACCTGTTTATTAGGATCGAGACAGGATATGATAGGGAGTCAGCTGCTATTTACAGAAATTTAGCAGGTATACTGTCTGCTGCAAGAGTGGTAGGTTTTAAGCTGAGGAGGAGTTTTTTAATTTTAGATGAAGGGACAGGGGAGAGAGAGAAGGATGGATTGTTTTTTGGGTGCATGGTAGGTTATTTCTAGAATTCTTTGAAGTTGTAGTGTGAGGACTATCGGTATTAGATATTTCGGTTGACAGAGTTTGGATTGAGTTAATAAAATGATAGTTAAGCTAGGAAGCTATATCTTTGTTGTTACTGGGGCTGGAGGGGGCAGGGGTGGTTATTTTGCCAGGTTTTAGCAAGGTGTTGAAGCTGTGGCAGAAGTTTTGGGGATTTTTTGAGTATTTGTTTTGGAGACCTAAAAAGTAATTTTGTTTATCTAGTTTGGTCTGTTTTTTTGGCTTGTGTGAAGGCTGCCAGCCTAGCCAGATAGAATATTATAGATAATTCTGTCATCTGTAAATAGTGTGAACCACAGACTTGTTGTCTTAAATGCTAAAAATAGTGTTACATGTGGAACTGGAAAATAATGTAACAACAGTGCACTCTGCTGTAAGGAAGCTAAGTCAAGCATTTTATGACTGTCATTGATCTTTAAAGTTGGCTCTGGACTGCCTAGGTGAAGGAATTCTTGCTATCATTTTAAGGCCTGAGTTAATGGCCAGAATTTGCAAGCATAAATGTCCTTTATGTCTTTGCTTCCTGATCTGGTGTACGCTTACTAAAGAATGTAAATGTAGTTTCTGTTAGCCTGGTAACCCAGGGAAGTGTGAAGAATGATATAATGTGAACCAGGAATGTGATTTTAAAAACAGAGAGAATCAGAGAGCATTAAGCATTTTTGTCTTGACCATCCAACACTAGCAGTTTCTTGCTCTATATACAAGTCAAGTTTATCTTAGACTTGTGTTTTCTCTTAGAAATAGTGAGAAACCAGAATGATTAGACTAGGTGTTTTTCTGTGATGTCAGAACTGTACTACTGAATTATTTTAAGTATTTCTCTGTGAATTCTGAACTCTTGACTAGCACTGTGTAGTAAAAAGTATTGTCTTGTGTTTTTAATTATTTATTATTAAATATTTGTAAACCCTTTTAACTGTGGCTGTTTTGTGTAGAGATAATTTAAGCTCTAGAGTACGTTGCATATTTATAGTGATTACTGTCCAAGTCACTCCAAATAAGTCTTGACTGTTCAGTCGCTGTTACCTATTTGGATAATAAGATTGCACAGTAATAATTGGACACCCTTTTAAGGGCATTTGGGTAGCTGATAATTATGTGATGAGTAGTGCCAGTAATTTCTACTGTATAGTCTGGGTAAAGGGGGCACAGCTGGAGAACCTGCGCCAGCCTTTACTAGGAGTGTCTGTGTGGTTGTATAAATTGCTTATCTCAAAGTTAGTGTGTGTGTGTGTGTGTGTGTGTGTGTGTGTGTGTGTGTGTGTGTGTGTGTGTGTGTGTGTGTGTGTGTGTGTGTGCGTGTGTGTGTGTGTGTGTGTGTGTGTGTCAGTTACTTGGGCAGGGACATGAAGCACTGGTTGGACAGAGGGGATGCTGGATGTTTTAGCTTGCCCACTAGGCTGAGATCTAGACCCTATAGCTGTGCCAGTGTGGAGTCTTATTGGGGACCTGGAGAGCAAGGGAGTGACCAGCCCTGGACTGACTGTGGTCTCTGTGTGCTCTTAAGGGAAATTGCACTTTACTTTGTGTATTTGTTATCCTTTCCTCCTATATGAGATGCCCCTCACTGGTGTTAGTGGTGAGGATTGAGGCTTCTTGATTGCTGGGCCAGGGTACGGGCATCACAGCTTGGTTCATAAGTTGCTTATAGTATTGTTTTGTGAGATTGGAGTTGCCTTTTTTCCATTGTTTCCATGCCTTGTCTCTATTTTTAATAGGGCTCTTGTGTCCCTACTCAACAATGGAGCATAGTTTGCTTTGGCTTTTACTTTCCTAATTGGTGCCATTGAATTTAGAACTGTAATGAACATGTTGTTGAAACAACCTACTGCTAGATCTAGGTCTAAAGTTCTTAGAGGTTCCCAGTTACATTGCTTTAGAATGTTGTTTAGGTTCTCTGGGTTTAGATTGCGGTCATCCCTGGTTTGTCTGTAGATTATAGGCTTTGGAATATTGATATGTTTCCTTAGGAGGAAAGTAGGGTGATGATCACTAAGTCCATCTGATATGCAACCAGTTGGATAGTGATGGTTGGGGCTGTTCACCAATGCCCAATCAATAATGGTTTGTTTTTGGGTCTTTTTGTCTATTCTGGTGGGTTCTTGAATTAGTTGGGTAAATCCATAGTGGTTAATGTGGTTGGCAGGGTTGCTAGAGTTACAGGGTAGCCAGTCAGTATTTAGGTCACCTAATAAAATTGTTTCTTGATGAGAATTCTGACTAAGCCATTGAAGGATTTCTTCTATGGTAAGAGTGTTATTTCCAGGAGGAATATAGCTGCAGAAGATGTTATTTTTTTTGTCATTATTTAGTGCTAGGGTAGAGCCTATGGTTTCTGCATTTTGAACTATTGGTAAAGGGGTATGGAGTGGGAGGAGGTTTAGCATGTCTTTGAATATCTAACCTTATGATATTGTAACCTGCTGGGAGAGTTTCTTGGCTGGGGATATTTGGTTTTAGCCATGACTCAGTAATAGTACGTATGTCAGGGGAGTAGTGGGTTATAAACGAATGAAGGTCAGGGAGTTTGTTGCAAATACGTCTGGTATTAATATTAATGATTAGTAGATCAAATTATGTTTTATTGGGAAGGGAAGTGAATGGGGGTCCTGGGTTTGGGAGTATGTCACCTGGGATAAGGTATGTTATACTGAGAATAAGAATGTGCTTAGCAGTGTGCATTGCGTTTGAGAGGGATATGTAAACTGCTTTCCTATTGTAAACACTTGGTAGGTGGGTCGTATTAGTTTGTAAAATAATGTTAAATAATGTTGAGCAGATTTTAAAGTTTATATGGATAATGATGTGCATCATAGTGTGTGCCATGTTGTAGGAGGTGCTGTTTAGGTTGATGTATGTATGCATGAATGTAGTATAGGATAAGGTAGTGAGTGCCAGTAACAGCAATTGTAATAGGATTTGCATTATAAGGGTCTAGTAGGAGAAGGAAGATATAATGTGCTGGATGAGGGGTGGGGAGGGGGTGGGTTTGGAATCTGAAAATGGGAGGATAGGTGGTGAGGTTTCTTGGGATGTGATTAAATTATCTGAGACAGTTGATTGGTGCTGATAGGCAGTCAGTTGACTGTGGCTAGGTATAACTGTAGATTTGGTGGGGGCAGGTGGGAATTGGGGGCAGGGTAGGGGAGCAAAGTGAGCCCGAGTGTAGCGAGGCTCCACCGATCTCAGCTATCAGCGAAATTTGATAGTCATCCAGGTTACAGTTATTGTGGAGAGCTTTTCCTGGGATGCTTCTGGGTTTTGGCATAGACTGTTTTGCTAGAAGTAGCGATGGCAGCCTGGTTTGGTGAAATAAACTAATTTAAGGGGCTGGGAAAGGCTTTTAGAGACTCAGGACTGAGTGAGCAGTCATAGGGATTCCAGGGGATGCTGGCATTCAGAGGCAGCTTGCCTGCAAGGGGTTACAGCCAAAAAAAGTAATTACAATTAGTTATACACTTAAATTAAAAACTTGTATGTGTACCTTATAGTCTCAGTTTTGACCATTTATGCTGCGTATCCCTCTAAACTTTACTCCTGTTTTTTTTTTCAAGCATTTCTTATATTGGTTTGCTTCTGTCCATCTCAGGACAACCATTTAGAATACTCTGGGTTACTGCATGCCATTCCCTGGGCTCCTACCTAGTCGAAGACTGCTAGCAAGCATGAAAGGCTCCAGGAAACCACCCTGTGTGCAGCTGGGAAGCCCTTTTCTTTGGTTTTATTTATCACTATGTAAATGTGAGTCCAGCAGGAACAGGTATCCACTACACTGTCTGGCATTTTGTCTGCGAGGGAGTGCTGTACTCCTATTTCTCAGCAACAGAGAGAGAGAGAGAGAGAGAAAGAAAGACAGGGAAAGACAGAACAGTGCACTTTGCAAGATGCATGCATTCATATTTAGAAATGCATACATCTTGAGGTAGAAAGACTGGTTAGTAGACCAACAACGAAAATAATTGCAAGCACGCGTACAGTGGGGTTGGCTTTTGTTTTTGCATTCAAGAAATTGTAAGCCGACTAATGGGACAGTTGCTAATGTAATTAAGTACCTCGAAATGTTGTGGACCCTTTTAGTCTTCTGTCTTCAACTAGCTTTATTTGTGGCTTATATCACAGGTTATAAACATAACTAGAAAATGAAAACAAGAAATCAAACAATAGCTGGCCGTAAAATGTATTTGATTTTTCAGGGTCATCCCTGACTTTGTCCCCTAATTTTGTTCTCTCCTTTCTGAAATGTGTTACTTCTTAGCAAATGAGTAAGGAGTGAAGCAACTAGAGCGTCAGTAATTGTTTTCATAAACTTTCTACTCTTCAGGTACTGCACTGAATAAAAGCGTCTCTGATTTGGAGCATTTATTCCTAATTATCTCTTTGGATAATTGGCCTTTTGAAAGGGTAGACAGCTGGGGATATGACTGAAAATTAATATCCCATTACTGAATACAGATGCAAACTGCAAACAACAGCAATAATGGGAAAATGACAATATCTGCTGGATTTTGTTCTCCCTTTTTCTGTTTACGCTTGCTTCTGCATTATGCCAGGTCTGCACGTTTTGCACCACTGACCTACATTTTAATGCTGATTTTCCCGTGCACTGGATGGGATCAGTAATAAGGTATAATTACATGTGTGCTTCTGTCTGTCTGCCTCTCAGTAATTGATGGGTGTAGTTATGTTTATTACTCAGAAAATGATCACCTGTAACTACATACATAAATATTTTACTGACTTCATGGAAGGCAGTTGTAAATCTCCAAACAGGCAAATGACTAAATGCACTAGAAAGAAAATATTTTAACTGCACTGATAATTGGGCATTGCATAATCCACATTTTGGAGCTGGAAGGTTGAGAGCTAGAGCTACAGAATCGGGTACAAATCCAGAAATAATAATGAACCCTTTTTAAATTATTAGTGCTACTAATTTGTAAAGTTAGATTGTGAGATGTCATATGTCATAAATTAACATGCACTTTCTGAACTAATCACCATTGTTATTTAAGTGTAATCCATCACATTTTCATCCAAAGTCACCAGTTTTAGGAGGGGGGTAGGAGGGAAGTGACTTGAGTAACATTTTGAGCCCAATTCAGGGATGTCCCTGAAGGAAATGCTGCTGCACCCTGATGACATGAAACACATTCCTACACTTAATATTTGGTTCTGCACTGCACAAAGGGATGCATGCTTCCTTTAGTAAGGTGGTGCTTCTGATCCTGTCAAGTGGAGCTACGGATGCACAAAACCTACATGTGTTTGCTTCATGGTGCCACACAAGACAAATTCTGCAAACCATTGTTTTTTTTCCCCAAAAATGTTTTGTCAACATTTTGATAACTTTATGTTTTATTTATTTCCAATAAATAAGTGCAGCACAGGTACAAAACTGAAGATAGAATAAATGATGAAGTTAACAGTTTGTATTTCACTCTGATGAACTCAAGTAACTTATGGGGCGACGATGATATAAGATATGCTTTTCCTATAATCACTATGAGGTGCTATAGTATTTGCTATTCTAGATAGTCTTTGCAATATATAGAGAGAAAGAGATCTGAAGTATGTGAGGCTATGGGATGACAATACATGCAATGCACAAACTGTAGTTTGGAAATGAAATGTGCAAGAAATGGTGAAGTCCTGACTAAAGTACTGAGCTCCATATTTCTGCAGTACATGATATTTTGAGTTTCACACAAATCAGACTCCTTGTACTAGCAGTCAGACACTGAAAACCGGAAATAGAGAGGAATTTGGTATGGTTGAGAGGTATGTTACTGAGCCATGTGTTGGAAAGCATTTGCCAGACAGACGTCTAGAATGGCCTTTCCTTCTTTATTCCTGTTGCCCCTCCCATCTGGACCAAGGCAGTCCTCAAAGCCTGTTCTGTGTGTCCTGATGTGTGTGTTCTGGTCACCCATTATCAACACCAATTCACGTTGTCCTTCTTTTTTGTATGAAGCTTAATTAACTCATTCACTCCAATGGAGCTCAGGAAGTTTGCACTGTAACTTAAAATGGGCAAAGTCTAAGCCTTTTGACAGAATCAAATAATGTTCAAAATTTCAAACAAATGTTCATATATGTGGGTTATGAAAGTAGTATAAATGGAAAACTCTTCAGCACAAACTATTTTTATAGTGGTTGTATTCTTTAGGTTTAAGTCTTAAACTGAATTTTATAAGTCATAGTAAACACAGTAACTATTACGGTTGTAATATTTTGTAAACAACTTACAATATCTCAGTAACCACTCAAGTTACACATACTGCCAGCAGCATTTTATTCGTCTAGCTGAGAGCTTTCATGTCAGGCTAAGGAGTTCTGTCTGTTTTATTTGGCTGGTAAGATATTTAGAAAAATGTGAAAAAGATATCTATATAAATGAATAGCATAAAAACAACAGTTACTATCTCTTTACCTGCACTAGACAGAGGTCAAATATTAATGCAGTTGAGGTTGCTATTGTGTAAGTTTGAGGATGAAATCTTTTAAAACCTTGTACATAGCATGTTTTTGGAATTATTGATGCAAATATGAGCAAGTAATATTTGGCACCTAGAGGTATCAGTAGGAGTTAACTGCAGATAGATCTGGAGGCATCTCTCCGATGTAATGTGCTAAGATAAAGTAGGTCCTGAAACTGCTGTCTGCATGCACTCTTTTCTTCACCATCACAACCCAGCTATGGGGCATAGGCTGAAACTATGAATAGTGCTGTTAAAGTTCAGAAATAAATAACAAAGACTTTTGTCTTTTAGTCTTGAGTCAAGAATATCACTTCAGGATGTACAAAGCACTTGCTTATTCCATAAACAGTGCCGGGAGACTGCCTAGTAAAATTTTTAGATCACTCTCAAAGAATAAAGGAAAATACTTTATTTATATATTTGTTCTTATCAATTTTATATATGCAGAACTTTGATGTAACATAGCTTTTAACAAATAATACATTTTTTAAATATTTTATGTCCTTGTGATCCTTGCTTAGAGCTTCACATGAACAATTGACAATATGCCTTTTAAAACATAGACCACCTGTGCTTAAGATGTATTGGCCTATAACGTTTTAACATTCGGTATCAGTACACACTATCTCACAGACATCCTTGCAAAGACTCATCCCCAGCCTGAGGAGGCCAAAGCATCTGTTGATTAGTTTGGTTTTCACAGATACCTGACACTTTTAAACTCAACACCCATTAACTCCTTTAGCACTTACTTTGCTTTCAACTATTTGTCAGTACAAAGAGGATATAATTGTAATACACTTGAAATATTAAGCTACTACTTATGTGAAACTATATCTTGCATAATCATGCATTTATTTTTCATTTTGCTTTTAACATAAACATAATATAAACATTTTATTTGACTTGTGTGTGAAGAAAGTGCAAGTTAATATGCATTTTGTGAAGAATAAACCTGAGACTTAACAACCTTCCATAAAAGTACCCTGCCCTTATGATGTAGTTTGATTGCCATGATCTGTCACTAAGTCTGATGATGTCCCTCACTGTCTTCTGACCACAGTTCCCAAATCATTTCTAGTTTATCCTCCTGTGTAGGAGACTCTGGATCCCAAGCCAAGTGTTTCTGCTGAACTGCCCTTTCATCTTGTCTCCTGGATACACAGGATGTTCAGCATCCATCTTGCCAGCATGCCATCCACTTCCAAGCTGCATTTTGTCAGGTAATCTACACTGAGTGTAGCAATTCTTAATTGATGTTTACAGGTTGATTGGTTTTATGGCCAGCTTTCGATCAACAAAGCTATCCTAGGTTACTCAAGCTGGACAACTGGGCATGTGTCAGACAGTAGTTTATTGACCCAGGCCTGCTGGGCTTTATGGCAGGCATACACATGGCATTAGGGACACATATACTGCTTCCATTACTAGCCTGTATCCCTGGCATAGGTCAGAGTACACCAAGTGATATGTTAAATGCTTCTAACTATGACATAATTGAAATTAAAAAATCAAAACTGTCATAAGAGAACCAGAACAATACTTTAATGAGCACATTCATTCAAAAATATACAGACTTCATCAGATAAATCCCATGCCATAGAAAAAACATGTTCAAATAAATTCACATCAAATCACATCACCAAAATTCATGGAAAATGTAATACATTATTTTTTTTTTACAAATAAGAATTAAAGGGATGAAGACAAAGAATAAATCAATACATAAATATAAATTTCCATGCTGCTAAATGGTAATAAAAGACAGACTAAAACAAATATCTCAGTTTTGAAATACTAATAATGTTAATTTATTCAAAGAGGCCTGGAAAATAGCATTTATTCTCAGTTGTCACTGTAATTCTTTCTTTTGTACTATACTATTAAAATCTATGCTTCTAATATCCATGACAACTTGATCAAGTACATCAAACACACTTTTTATAAATTACAATTCATGCTGTGCTTAAATAGCACATTGTTTTTTTTTTTTTTATTTTTGCTCTTTAGTGCCAAGCTCTGTTCATAAATTTTAACAGCTTGGACATGTAGCAATATAAACCATACCGTAAGTATTACAGGTGAAGTGTCCAGGAGGATTACGAGATTTTTCAGTGTTCCTAACATATACATTTGCTCTGTTTCTAATGAAATAAAACGAAGAGCAATCACTGCAAGAAAAGGTTGCTCTGCCCTTTTGAAGACATGAAATCTTTGCAGACTGTAAATTCAGCCTCAAGGATAGATTTAATGTTAATACTAACCTTATTACTAAAAATAGGGTTGAGACCTATAGCATAAGTTAAATCTTTATTACCAATAACAACTTTCTATTATTAGTTTTGATATTCTTAATTTCACTGCTGTCAACAGATGTTAAAAATAGCATACCATGTTTAAAATTCGGTGTCAAAACCTACTGATTAACTACATCTGGGCCTCTAATGAATAAAATAGGTTCATACAAATCATTTCTATTATTTGCAGCATCATGAAAAATACTATCAATCAACCCTTCATCACAACTTTCATCTAAAAAACATTTGCTTCCTATTGCTTACTTTTGTCATTAAATCATTTTGCTCTGAAGTGAGTCATAAAATTCTAATTAACTGACCTTGTATTACATTCCTTGACAGAAAGTATGTAATAGTTTATACTTACCTATGACAATAAGAAATGTTGGCTTCCTGAAATTTTGAGATTTAAAACCTCTATTCTGAAATGCAAATTCAATATCTAAACATTAATAAAATCACATTTAAATTGTTCAAACAAGTAATTTGTTCCAGAACAAATAAAATATGGCATCAGTAAATTGTTTGTAAAATAATACATGTTATGTAAAGAAGACCCATTCTTGTAGAAATGCTGTTTTATTCCCATCAGGCCATAACTATATTTCAAAGGAAGGAACAATATTAGAACTCATGGCAACTCCCTTCCATTGCTGATAGTCCTTATTTTGAAATACAAAAACAAATCATAATAATTATTTGAAAATAAATTCTTATAATGAGACCAGCATGTACATATTTGTGTTAGACAGGTCAGTGTATTTCATTAAGTATAACTTTGTATATTAAGCTCTATATGCCTCTGGAATGCTAGTGTATAAGGACTTGACATCAATAGTAGTTAACCTGATGTCAACTTTGGGAAATTCAAATTAGGATAAATAATTCCAAAGAAAAAAATGCCAAGTATATCTAGTAAAAAATCACTAGTTTCTATTATAGGTTTTACTTGGAAATCATCCAAAATAGCCATCACTTCTGTTTTACTACAACCAGCTGAAATTAGAGGTCTATATGGCAGCTATAACAATTTTTTTGTGAATTTTTGAAATCTCATAATATACCCCACTATATGGGGTACAAACCTACATGAACTGGTATTTATTTAATATGATAGCATTTTCAGTCAAATTTAATAACTCTCAATCAATTCTATTAAAGGCATTGTGAATGTACAATAAAGAAACTCCCTTATTGTTACTATTGAACATTTCTTTCAAACTTTTTAAAGTGTGTTTACTCTGATAATCCAAATTAATAAAAGTTGTTTTACTAGGTTATTTAATAGGTTACTCATGTTGTCAGCATATGTTAAAACAACAAAGTGGAATTTAATGAAGGATTTATGTAACTTCTTCTATTATTAAAATTATTGGAAAGAACAAATTCACGTGTCTCCTTATCATGAAATAAATATTTTAAATTTAATTTTCTGATAAAATTTCTAAGATCTATCAAAAAGTCAACAAGGTTAGATCTCTTGGCAGGAATGAGTCAGCCCTAAATTCAAAACATGCATTTGTCCAGGATTTAATACCAGATTATTTATTTTATTTTTATTTTATTTTTATTTTTATTTTACATTTGTTAAACACGAAAGTCCAACTGGGCACACATCCATTTTCAGCAGAGGCCTGGGGAGGAAGGCTCCAATAGCATGTCATAAAGAAATTACACAAGAATATCATACAGAGATATAGGTTCCATAGAAACATAAGTTATGTATGGATTAACAATTCCTTTAATAAAGTCAGTATTCTAGTAGTAGGGTTTATATAGAATATAAAATATAAACACACAAGAAAAAAACATTTTTTTCTTTCTAAATGATGAGTATTCTCAATACTTTGTTATAGAAATAACCAGTGATTATTAAGCTTTACAGTGAAAGGAATTAGGGGACCTTTAGTAGAATCCTTGGACATGGTATTGGTGCAAATTAACCTGGGAAGTAGCATGAACAAAGCCAATCGTTTGAGAAGTGGGTTCTCAGGAGTTTCTTAAATTGAATAGTGGAGGTAGTAGAGGTTATCTGGCTAGGTAGTGAGTTCCAGATTTTGGCAATAGTGCAGGCAAAGAGAGATTTTCCATTCCATCATTTTTGTGTCTAATGCTTATTAGGTTCTAAGAACTAGATCATAAGGCTCTGTTAGGGATGTGGGGATTAATTATATTTTGAAGCGCAGGGTTTTTTTCTGGAAGGTAGAAGAGATTATGTGCTATTGTGAGTTGATTAAACAGAAGTAGTTGAGGTGGTTGAGCCAATTGAATTGGTTAAGGGTGAGACAGTGGTGGGATTTGTATGAGGTTTCAGTAGTGAACTTGGCTATTTTGTTATAACAAGATTCCATTTTGTTCAGATCACTCTGGCGGATATTAGTAAGGATGGGAGAGGCATAGAGAAGGATGGATAAGAGATGAGTTCTTGCAATAGTAGCTTTGGTTTGTTTAGTTATAAAGTGTTTGTTCCTATAGAGAAGTCCTAGTTTTTTATTAACTTTCTTAATGGTGTGTGCTATATGGATGTCAAATTTGAGGTTATGGTCTATTTCTACACCTAACAGTTTAGTATGTGCAGTTGGAGTGATATGAATGTTATCTTTGGAGTGAATGGTGAAAGTGTTGTTGAGGGGGGGAGCATGACCTAGGCCAAAAATAATTAATTTCATTTTTATGGGGTTAAGAATAAGTTTGATGTTTCTGAACCATGTTTTGGCTAGAGTAAAAGTGTTTTGGGTGAGGATTTTGCAGCTCCTTTAATGTGTGGCAGCACTTATAAGGGTGGTGTCATCTGCGTATTGTACTACTGATGCTGTGAGTGAAGAGGAATTGATTTGGCTGGTGAATAGTGAGAACAATAGTGGGCCAAGGATGGCTCCTTGAGGGACACCTATGGATAGTGGTAGCAGGGAGGACAGCTGGTCATGCCATAGGACTGCCTGCTGTCAATCAGATAAGTAGCTAGTAAACCATGATATAGTGGAGGGGCTGAGGCTTAGGATAGATAAAGTTTGGAGAAGAATGTTATGGTCTACCATGTCAAAGGCTTTAGATAAGTCTAAGAAAATGGAAGATACAAATAATCCCTTGTTTCTATTGTGGTTAACTATATCTGTAAATGATAATAATGCTGTGGTGGTGCTGTGGAGTGGTCTAAAGCCATGCTGGGTTTTGGAGATTAAGTTGTTTTGTTAGAGGTACCAAAGTAGTTGGGAATGTACAACTCTCTCTAATATCTTGGATAGAGGTGAGAGTATCGCGATTGGGCGGTAGTTGGTGAGTTCTAAGGAGTTGCCCCCTTTGTGCAGTGGAATAATGTGTGATGTTTTCCACAGGATGGGGACTTCGAATTCTGCAAGTGACTTGTTTATGAGGATGGACATGGGATAGGCTATGGCGTCTGTTGCTATCTGAAGGAATTGAGCTGGTAGGGTGTCAGCAGCTAGTGTGGTTAGTTTAAGTTTCTTAAGGAGCTTGAAATAATTTTAGTGGATACAGTGTGTAGGGAAAAGTTGGTGGTATTATTTTGAGTAGTAGGGTGGGTTTTGCTAGCACCTGGTATAGGGATGCTAGTGGTATTGAGGGCATTGGTAAGGGTTCGGAATGTTTCATTAAATAACTTGTTAAATTGTATAGGAATTTTGTCACCGTTGTTTGGTAGTACTGGGGTTGGGGTGGTGGCTTTACCTGGGTGGATTATGCCATTTATTTTAGCCCAAATTTTCTTAGGGTTGTTGGCATATTTTTCCTGCATGTTTTTGTAGTAATTACTTTTGTCTAATTTGATTTGTTTTTTGGCTTTGTTTCAAAGTTCTTGGTAGGTTTGTCTCAGATTACTGGTTTTGTTCTTTTGATATTGACTCCAGGCCTGATCCCTCTCTTTCATTGTAGTCTTAGTATCTTTAGTTAGCCATGGAGCATAGTTAACTTTTAGTATTATAGTTCTGGAGGGGGCATAACAGTTTAGGATTTGCAGGAAAGTGGAGTTAAAGTACTGTACGGCATCATCTAGAGATAGTAGTTTTAGGGGTGCCCAATTACAGCTTTGTAGTGAATTGATGAAGTCTTTTTGTTACGTATTCCTCTGAGGTTGGGTTGGCTTATTTAATGGGGTCTGTTCCAAATTAGGTAGGTTGGTTGATAATCACTTAGACTGTCAGGTAGACAGACAGAGTGCCATGCTGGAGTGGGGTCAGATAACAGAATCCAGTCTAGGATGGATTCGCATTTGAGGTTTTGTCTGTTCTGGTTGAGGTGGATATAATTTGGGTAAATCTATGGAGGTTAATGTGGGTAGTTGGAGTGTGGCTAGAGCAGTTCAGCCAGTCAATATTAAAGTCACCTAATAGTATAGTTTCTTGTGGCATGGAGTTTGAGATCCAGTTTTGCAGGTTTTCAATTATAGTAGTGTTATTTCCTGGTGGAATGTAGCCACCTGCAATAATGATATGTTTGTTTGAGTTTAGTTTTAATTTGGCAAGGATTAGTTCAACATCTTTGATTTCTTGGGTGTTATAATCAATTTGTTCAATGGTGAGATGATTTTGGAACAATATCTCTACTCCACCTCCCTTTTTCTCTACTCAATCTCTGTGTATTATGCTATAGCCAGGAGCTGTAATCTCAATATTACGGTGTTCTGGTTTAAGCCATGTTTCAGTTAGTACTGCTATTTCTGGTTTATATACAGCTAGAAGGGCATGAAGGTCCTGGATTTTGTTAAGTATACTTCTTGCATTTATGTTAACGAAGAGGAGAGAGGAGGTATGTCTATAGTATGGGGGGTTTGGCTGATTAGAGTCTATGTAGGGTGTTGTGGTGGGCCCTGGATTAGGGTGAATGTCACCAGAGTGAATGAGTTTGTGGAGTAGGTGAAGATACAGTTTAGTTAGTTTGTGTAGTAATTTAGTACATTTAATGAGGAGTGAGGGTTAGTTTGTAGTGGGAGTAAGAGACTGATCTAGAGGAGGTGAGGTCTAGTGGTGTGATAGGGAAGTTACACAGTTTCAGGGGAGTGGATAAAGGTTTGGTTTGCCATTGTGGGGGATACTGATATGTATTGTAGTGTGGTAAGAGGAGAGATATAAGACCAGGAGAAAGGTGATGATAGTACATAGATAGAATAGTGCTTTTATTAAGTGGGACTGTTGTTTATAGGTCATCGTGTTTGGTGAAGAGTGTTTAAGGGTAGTATCTTAAAGTAAGAGGGTTTGATATACTAATAATGAATGACAGTAAGGGTGTGGTGAAGGGTGTTGGTTTGTAAGTGACATGTGTGGTGTGAAACTCTAATTGAGTGGGAGGGAACTAATAGAGGGTGTGGTGTCTAACTATAAATGTAATTGATATGGGGTGAAAATGGGGGTAGGGTAGGGGAGCGGAGCAAGCATAGGGAACAGAGTGAGGCAGAGCCAGTTGTCCAAAACACTGGAGAGTTTGGGAGACTATCAGTGTTATGTGAAAGAGAGCCTGTTATTGCAATATGTATCCTATATGGGTGAAAGGTAGTTATGTGGCAGTTAAGAGCTGAGTTGGCCTAGTAGGTTAATGCACTGTACTGTAGTTGACAAGGTCCTGGGTTCAATGCTTGACAGGGGTGTACAAGTAACCTTAGACTAAATTAAAAAAAAAATACTCAGTATATCAGAGATGTGTTGTGTAATTCAGGGAGCTGGAGTGTGGGCAGGATGGGAAGGAAGAGGCAAAGGTGCACTCTATATTATAGAGGAAAAGGAGTGCAGTATAACTAAGAAGGTAACAGATATATGGGTGGGTGATGCCTGCCGCTAATCTGTGATGCAGCGTTTGACCACACTAAAGTCAGTCAGCTGTCCTTAAGGGAGTACACTATGTAAATTACACTAAACCAAGAAAGTTAACATACATTCACTACTTTCAGGCTATGGTTCTCTCAAACTTCTTTGCTGGGTCCACAGTATTTTCTGGGTGATTCTTCTTAACTGATGTAGGTATTTGATGGGGGATAGACCCTTAAATAATGGTTACAAATGGTATTCACTACTTTCAGGCTATGGTTCTCTCAAACTTCTTTGCTGGGTCCACAGTATTTTCTGGGCAATTCTTCTTAACTGATGTAGGTATTTGATGGGAGGGAGGAACCCTTAAATAATAGTTATGAATGGTCACTAACAGGCTAGCAAGCACAGCATCAGCAGCATTCATGGGGAGGCTAGGACAGTTTGAAATACACCAAGTTCATCTCCTCCCTCTCTGTCCTTGATTGTAGCTGCTTCCCCTGCTTCTCCCCTGGTAATTGAAAATGTCCACGAGTGCAATGTATGCCAAACTTCTACTGCCAGATGTTCATCTTAGAATTCTAAAACAGTCTGTATCTGATTGGGGCCCATAACAACTTTGTGTTGCTTCTTGTTTGCCAGTCTTTGGGATCTCCATATTGTGATGGGCAGATCTAAAACTGGTCCTCTAAACTATTCATCACAAAACTTTTGTTATCCAAAACATCTGACTTGTGATAGGATGCCTGATGTTTTACCTCAGCAATGCATGCAGTACCATTCTATTAAGCCATTGAATCACTCTGTTGCTTTTTTATTTTTTTCTTACAAGATTATTACGTTCAAATCTTACATGCTTCACTGTACCAGATCATATTCAGCTTTGATCTCAGAAAAAACTCTCATGTTTTTAATTCTACTGTAAAGAGATTTTATATCATTATCTAATTTTACTAAAGTACATTCATTGTTCTTTAATAAAATATTTAACAATTTAGTCCCAGTGTTATTGAAGAGTCTCAGTTTCTTTGAACACTAATTTACAACCATGAATGCGATTGGTAAATTTAGTAATGCATAAACCTTTAGGAAAGATGTTTCTTCTAATACAGTCACTAAAATAAATATCCCACATAATGCAACTTTATGCTTTGAGAGCTTCTTTTCTACAGATTTTAACAAGATGGTACAGTCCTTGTCAAATATCTTGGTAGAATGATTTTCAACAATGTGTCCTGCAAAATGATAAACTGGAGTTTTAAAAGTTCAATTAAATTTAAACCACTGCTGTTACTGTTTTAGAACTTGCATCAGATAAGAATGTCATGTCTAATTCAGGTTGTACAATGTTACTATTTGCTTGTTTAAAAAAGTTGCTGAGATACTCTATCTGGAATAAAATTACTATGGTCTCTTGCAAGAACTTCAGCTACCTGAGAACTAACTGTGGCTTGGGCCTCCTATAATTTCATTAATGGATCACTAACATTCTTCAAAAAGCCAGATAATATGTCAGGCATAGACTTAAATGATTAGGATGCAACATCCACTTCTATAAAGCATAAATACAACAACACGGATAGATAAAATATAAAATCAAAGCTGTTATAAGGAGACTACAAAATATTTTAATGAGTACTTTCGTCCAAAAACATACCAACTTCATCAAATAAATTCCATGCCATAGAAAAAAATACTTAAATGAATTCATATCAAATCATGTGACTAAATCCCACCAATAAAACTTAATGCATTATTTTATTACAATTAAGAACTAAAGTAATAAATACAATGAATGAATCAATAAATACAAATTTTCATGAAACTAAAATTTTAATTATCTGACATAATGCTTAAGAGACATTTTCACTTTCTCTCTTCTGTCTCACCTTTCAGTAAACTTGCTGAAATAAGTTCTTGAAGCCAGATATGAATCCCACTTGCCATGGTGACTATTGGTCTTATAACATTATTAAATGTCAGTTATAAATTCCTAATGACTAAAATTGGGCAAATGTGTGAATTCTAAGTTATGCATCACATTACACCTGTTTCATGCCATGTTTATGATCTAAGGCTCTACATTCATGTCTGTAATATGGATACCTAACTGACAGTGATGGGGTTCAATTCAGAAAAAGCATCTGACCTTATTTCATGGCTTTCCTTTTTGGTAATAGGTAAGTTGTTTCCCTAAACATTGTTTACAGGTGGCCTGTTCTCCATACTAATGCTTATATAATTATATGAAAACTCAGTTGCTTTGGTAATTGAAACATTGATTTATAAAATTAAAGATGAGTTGTGTGAGAGGTAAATGCTGAGTTAAAAATAACACTTTCCCTTCGTTTATAATTTGAGGACATCTTGTTAACTATTCTATCTAAAAATACTAAGCCTAATGGAATTTATCTCACCTCCTGAAATTTATGACTGCATCTAAATACAAAATTTATCATCGTACTATTGTTATTGTATACTTTTATTTTTGCAGAGTTGAGAAAGGACTTGGAAATGGTTGAGTATTTTGAGAAGTAGAGTCATGACTGGCTGCAAATAAACTATCACCTGTAATTTCTGAAGATGATATTGATATCAATGGTGCTCTGTATCATAGCTATATTTATGATGACCTGACTGGACATTGATATCAAAATTACTCTGTATCATAGCTACAGGTATGGTGGCCTGAATGGACATTGATATCAAAGGTACTCTGTATCATAGCTACAGGTGTGGTGGCCTGACTGGACATTGCTATCAAAGGTACTCTGTATCACAGCTACAGGTATGGTGGCCTGACTGGACATTGATGTCAAAGGTACTCTGTATCATAGCTACAGGTATGGTGGCCTGACTGGACATTGCTATCAAAGGTACTCTGTATCACAGCTACAGGTATGGTGGCCTGACTGGACATTGATATCAAAGGTACTCTGTATCATAGCTACAGGTATGGTGGCCTGACTGGACATTGATATCAAAGGAACATTGTATCATAGCTACAGGTATGGTGGCCTGACTGGACATTGATATCAAAGGTACTCTGTATCATAGCTACAGGTATGGTGACCTGACCGGACATTGATATCAAAGGTACTCTGTATCGTAGCTACAGGTATGGTGGCCTGACTGGACATTGATATCAAAGGTACTCTGAATCATAGTTACAGGTATGGTGGCCTGACTGGACATTGATATCAAAGGTACTCTGTATCATAGCTACAGGTATGGTGGCCTGAGTGGACATTGATATCAAAGGTACTCTGTATCATAGCTACATGTATGGTGGCCTGACAGGACATTGATATCAAAGGTATCCTGTATCATAGCTACAGGTATGGTGGCTTCACTGGACATTAACATCAAAGGCACTCTGTATCATAGCTACAGGTATGCTGGCTTGACTGGAAATTGATATCAAAGGTACTCTGTATCATTGCTACAGGTATGGTGGCCTGACTAAACATTGATATCAAAGGCACTCTGTATCATAACTACAGGTATGGTGGCCTGACTGGACATTGCTATCAAAGGTGCTCTGTATCATAGCTACAGGTATGGTAGCCTGTCTGGACATTGATGTCAAAGGTGCTCTGTATCATAGCTACAGGTATGGTGGCCTGACTGGACATTAATATCAAAGGTACTCTGTATGGTGGCTTGACTGGACAGCAAGATGTGTAACTTCTTTTGGACACCTAGTACAACCAGGCTAGAGATGGCTTGGATTATTAAGAACAGGAACGAATGAGGAATTTGGTTTCCTAATATAATATTCTGTTTATAGACATCACATTGTTTAGGTTTATACTGCAACATAATGTGAGATAGTGTGGAACAATGGGAAACCTGCATTTCAATAAAGTGATAAAGGAGCAGTTCTAGGGGCAAATCTGGAATTTGTTTAGCTAAAACATTTAATATTGTAAATATATTTACATGTTTCACGATTTATCATTTAAATGTACCTTTATATCTTACTTTACACTTATTTCTCCCACCCTGTTTTTAATTCTCATCTGTCATTTTACTCCTACTGTAGCTGAAGAGAGACCTCTCACTTATTAACCACGGTGTTACCTGAAATTATCAAACTCTAGTAGTCCTTAACAATGTTGCCAGCATTGTAACTGTTAACACAATAAGCAGTTTGAAAATGTGATACATAAAATCAGTTTCTGTTCTCATTTGTTGTACATTCTTCTTTTTCATACCTGCTTTCTTTCCAGAGATGATCACAGAATCTAAAAGATCCCTTCATTGCAAGTCAATTCAGTAGATAGAGGCTAGGACAATAAAAATTATATGCATCTTGGTATTCCTTGAATGACAGATATAAACTGTCTCAATCCATCACAATACTAAAAAGTATGTCTTCAATCTCCTTCAAATCACTTGGGAAAGTGATTTCTTTGTATGTTTGACAACATTAGTCTCTTTGAATATTTGCTGGGATTTATTTTTTAATGATTATCAGTAAAGGGTGTTTGGAAATGAAAGAAAAAAAAAGATACCTAATACCACTACTGGATTATGAATTCTGCTGAGGCCTAGCATTTCTCTTTAAATATGGCACTAATTTGTTCATTTTTTGCCTGTTATACCAGTTTAGCATTACAACCTGATAGCCATTTTATCAGAGGAGGGTTGTATTATTGCAACCAACTTTTGTTTGTATATCTGTGTCTCAGAGATAAGACTATCCCTGTGACCAGCTTTCATTGAGGCGGCTATAAATGGTGGCTTCATCTCCTTTACCATCCATATACTTTACCTTCCTATTTTCCCTAGGCTGTCCTTATTTCAGTGGCTTGAGATGAAGCTTAACTACCCCTGTGTACAAAACTGGACCAGAATTATCCCTAAATTGTTAAATTACATGGAAAAGAAACTTTCAATCCAAGCCAAATACACACTGTTTGTGCAAAAAGGGATTTCCTTTTGACCTAAATCTACTGCCAACAACTGACATGGGTTATTGAATTATTACAAGGGCTTTCTCCTAATGCATGGATGTTGCCACAAAAGCATTCCACAAATACTTGTGCAAATAATTTTAAGCACCTGTCTTTGTTAAACCATGCTGCATATGCTCCCACCCCTTGCAATGGTGTTGGCAGTACAGTGGTAGTTAAGTGATTCCCCCAGCATCCCAGTCACTAAACAGTCTTCGGTCATTCATGTCATAATTTGCATTCTGTCCCTCTGTCACTACTTAAGTCACTTTGATTTGATTTAAAATATGCCTCATGTTATATTCCAAAATATCCAGTGTACCCTGTCTCACTCAACTTTTGATTTTGATACCCATTTCCATTAATACTGTATCTGCATCACTTGACCATCAAGCTATCATCAAAAACTGTCCAACTGAAATATTTTCAACAGGCTAAGGGCGACACCTGGAAGAATTTAAAATACTTTTAGTTTTAACCAGCTCATTGCATATTTTGGATTACAGCATATAATTATTTCTGTACAGTTCGTTATCTAAAATGCAGTAATAGTCTAAGATTCATATGTGTAGGTTCAAAGCATTTAAAAGCCTCCTCCTAAACCTTCTGTAACACAAATGTACTAATTTATCACATTCATAAAATTCTTGCTTAGTTAAAATGTATACATTTTCAATATGTTTCAGTAATATGCAGACATAAATTGGTGCTATTTAGAGACCCATAGCTGTTCATTTTGTGCAGTTCCATATAAAATTGACTTCAAAAAGAAAAATGAATCCTTAAAAGTACTTACGGTTAATAATGGCATAATTATCGAATTAGCAGACAAAGGCAGATCTATGGCATTTACGGATTACGAGTTTTAACAGAATGCGTAGCCTTTGTTATTAAGTGACATGCATATGTATGAGAATCTAAATGCAAGCTTAATGTGGGTGTTCAGCAGTGAATATTGTCATTTGAGAGAGGAGTTTGTTTTGAATTGCTGGATCACTGAGCATTTTTTTAAATCAAGAAATTCAATGTGCATTCTTACCAAGTAACCTTAAGATGCATAAATACACAGACACCTCTCTAATGAGAGCAGTTATTTCAGGACAGTTACTTTTGCTGCATCACATTTTGTGAATTATTATTTATCAGCTACACTGGTTACAGTATCTGCATATTTAAAAGATACTAGGGATTTTCAAATGTCCATTAAGCAAATAGGTTTGCCTTGATATGACAAATTATTAGCTGTGCATGTGAATTTGCTTTATGCTAATATTCATAGTGAGAAAGGGATAAAAGTGATTCAAACTATTTTAACCAAGTATTTAAAATATTCAGCTGTTATAAGCAATTCGTTTGCACATTTGTATTTATTTTAAAGCACGTAAGTTGTGATTTCAATCCAGTTTTTGCAGACAGGTTTAAAGATTTGCTATGGGTTCTTCGGAGACCTTAAATTATGCCAATATATTTATGTTAGACTTAAAAGATATGCATATTCTACTAAGCATGATGTTTTTAATTTTTTATATATTGCATACATTAAATTGAAGTTATGCAGGACTTTTTTTGTACAAAAGAGTTGGGAAGATGTCTTTAAACAGTTTTATGTTAAATTCATTGTTGTTATCACAAAACTGCGGGCCAGTTTCAAGTGGGGTGGGACAATGAGACACTTGGGTGTAAATCTGTTCTATTACGAAATATATATACTTTTTAACCTTTTAACTTTCAAAATCATAGCAGGAGGCCATCAAAACTCATAGCACATAAAATTTGTATATGAGTTAATTCACAACTGTGGGAAAAATGGCATAATGTATACATCTTTCCTTCTATGGATGGATGGGAGTAGAGAAACACACTTATTTCAGTAAATATTTTAAAGGATGCATCGTAGTATCCTAAGAACTAAAATTTGCTCAATGAGACTACATGCTATGACAGTCATGCAAATATGTATAGAAAATGCAGCAGAAATGGTCAATACAAAATTTCACAGAAATACACACAGCAGTCCATAATAACAAAATGAATAATAAAAAGAACCAAATGCCCACTGATCTCAGAAGAAAACTTCAGTGCTCTTCCAACAGGACAGCAGTAGATGACAGACACACAGATGTACAATCAACACAGGCTACGCAGACAAATAACTGTAGGAACACATTGTGCCACTAAATATAACTGCACAGCTTCATTCAGATGCAGTGAAGGCTGCTCTGCTGCTCCTGTCAGTTAAACTTGCAACCAACATACCCCTCAACTTCTTTGTAAAGAATTCTGCACAATGTAGGCATAGAGTGATAAAGCAATAATTACTGCCTAGCTGACCTGGGTTTTATTAGCAACTTGAGTGACTGACAGAGTGGCACAGAAGGATGGGAGTACCTTTCCTGGGAATTATGGTGCTTATCGATGATGTTTCCTAAGTGGAGGCATGGTTCCTAGAGGGGAGCTGCCCCAGGACATGGTCAATAAGCAGGGGGAAATGGAAAGTGTGTGGTCCATATAAAAAAAAAACCTCCCAGGTAGAAATGCAGACAACTGAGCGAAAGCATGCCCTTATGATCCATGACCAGCAAATAGGGGAGAGGAAGATGGCTAGTAGACCCAGCATGGATGGAGGCAATGGGCACCAAGCTAGTACCATGATGTCCAAGGGGACAAAAAAAATCTGGACAAAACCAAAAACTGTAGGGAGAAAAAAATTCCAAAACCAAAAGCAATTTTTAAATATTACTCTAATTCACTTACACAAATTTAAGGGAACTAATGGTTTTGCATGCATTTTCTCAACAATCAGAAGAATGAAACTCTAATGTCTGGCATAACTAGCTGTAATCTTTAGTGATTTACCAGATAATTTTAAATTGGAAGAAGGAAAGGGCAATAATATGAGACAAGATAAGATCATGCAAAATTTGGAACAGTTGAGTAGTACATAGCAGATGTACTTGCAGATACAGGCAGACCAGAAAACCATCTTCTCTTCTATTTAAACATTTTTTGTTCTTGCATTTCTCAATCTTTACACACCCACTACCAGGTGATTTTAAAATTGAACAGCTCAGAGCTGAAGGTGACCATCTTTTTAAAGTGCCCGCAATAGTGCAGATTGAAAGCACAGCTCCTACTGGCTCAATTTCATGTTGTAAGTTACAAGAATGCTTTCTTTTGTTTACTCTAATATTGAGCCAATGAAGGAGAAGAAATTGGAACTGTATAACGTTGCATTAGAAGACTGGAGCACACAGATATTTTGGAAGTGTTATCAGAGTGTTCCACCAAATGTGGAGACATATGTTGAGATGTGATTTATGTAAAGAAGGCCATTACATTTGAGCTAAGAGAGAGGGAGTACAAATATCAGCCTGACACAGAGACTTATGTATATACTTTTTGGAGTCGGCAGCATTTGTGACTGATAATTTTGTAGGTTAGTGTGTTTAATAGAAAGGCTGCTGTAGCCAACACTATGAGCAGTTAGTAGTCTTTTTTTAATTTATTTTTGTAAAGTGTGGCAACAGTATTTTCTCTATTGCAGGCTAAGCATGCATACAAATCTTAGGATTTTGTTTTCGGCAGCAAATCTGTATTTTGAGTGACGTAGATAAAATGGCAATGAATAGTAGAATTCGGGTGGTAGGATGCTGATGACTATTGTTCCTATTACTTCATAGCAAAAGATTGCACCTTCAGGTGGGCTACTACTTATCTACACATCTTTCTATCTCTCTCTCTCTCTATAAATATATATTTGTGTCACATCTTAAATTTTGGTCTATAAAGATACCTGGGTGTCATGGCAGCAAAGTATTTGTGTCTATGGGGTCCTGATTGATGTCGGAGTTTTTGTTGAGGTTATTTTTTTTTTTTATTTTTGGAACATTGATATTGATGTTTAAGCTATATATTTTTCCTTTATTTTAAAACTGAGACCAATTAATGCAGTTACATGAGATTTATGTTGCACTCAAAGACATATTGTCTTATTTTCTTAACACTTTAATATTTAGCCATACAAAAGTATTTCTAATTAAACAAAATACAGGGCATATCAAAATGTAATTAATACAAATTCTTGTTATTATTCTCCAGCATATTAAATTCTATTGTCTCAGAATCATGCATCATTTTTAATAATGGCAAAATGTTTATTTTAAGCCATAATGTACAGTTGGACACTGGATATTTTCCCATTATTAAAATACTGTTAATCTCTTTATCATCAGCTATTGTAATTAGCTTAATAAAATTTGAATTAGGTGCAGAGATAAACAATTTTCCAGTTTCTTAAAATAAAGTCCTTGCTATTGTCATGAAGCTACAAAAAAGTGGGTAGCAATGCTTAAAAGTTACAAGTCAGATAATAGAGTACATTCAAAGAGCACACAATCTCAATTAGCATTACTGCATCTCTACCATATGCAGTTCTATGAATTTTCCTTCTTTTTTTTTCAATGGTGTTTGAATCTGAGTGCAAGTATTTATGTGCTTAACTTTTTCACAAATGAGAGGTTATAGTCTTTTTGAGACTGAAAAATAGTTTTAATTTTATCATATCTACAACTTTTCTTTCACTGCATAAACATTTCCAAAGTGAATCTAATACTTATTTGTAAGGTATTCATAGCCTAGAAAGACATTATGGAATGATCTGTGTATCTATTTAAGAAATTAATTCTAAGATTTTAGGGGTATTTTCCAATGTCATTTGAAAGAATACTTTGAAGTAATGTCATTGCTGAACATCTTTCATTTTGTATACATCAATGAATACTACTTTTATTAATAATATGTACAGCCATAGTTTGTATTATCTAAACTACTAAACTAGTACGTAAAGTGTTCTTTTCTCAAATATATCATTATATTACATTTGGAACAAATAATGACAAAACATTTCTGTGTGGAAGATCTAAGATTCCCTAGAGTTCAGGTACGTAACAAAAACCATACCGTGTATATCCCACCTAATAACAGGTGGTTGAAATGCTTTCTTTAAAAACTTTCCATTATATTATATTTGATGTCTTCAATAAAGTCAATAGTTTCACTGCAGTGGAATACTGTGAAGATACATATCCATATAAATGTATAATAATAAAAAGTGTAATGATTTTAAACATGTTGCTCATTTATTAATATTTTTAGTGTTCAGCAGTTATAGTGTATGCGATTGTTATTAGCTGCATTGTATTATCAGCTATCTTAAAATTTCATACACAAGTTTCAATTTAAGGTTGTATTTTTTATTGATGGTATGAACCCATTGTGTTATTACTATAAAATTGAAATCATTGCATATCTTTCTATGCTGGCACAGATGTACTTGAATTTTAAAAGGTTCTTAAAGAATGTTTATAAACAAAACCTAGTTGAAAAACAGACCAACACAGAAAAAAATGTCAGCGATCCAAAAATGTTAATGTGGACACAAACATCGATAACACTAAGTGGTTTTGTTCATTAAACTTAGAACTTCATCAGACTGACATTCCAGCTATAGCACACCCCTATTTAAATAGAATACCACCAAAGGAATAACAATACATCATAAAATTAAATGCAAAGTTAATGAAATCATTAAAAAAATCATCCTTAAAGGAGTATTCATAAGCAAATAATAAACCCAATAGTCTCTTCCATATACCATTAAAAAATAATATATATATATATATATATATATATATATATATATATATATATATATATGTGTGTGTGTGTGTGTGTGTGTGTGCATATATAAATTATATAAAAATAAACACCAACAAGAACATAAAAACTGTTATAATAAAAACAAATATTCAAATAAAAAATGTTAATATAGTCTATTAAAAAGCTTTTAATAAACAGATCAAAGTCCATTGAAAGTGGCTTTATAAACTACCCAACCTAACCTAAAAGTTTGCCTTTTTACTAGATGACCAGATGCAACTCAACCCTAGAGGTGGTGATGTAAAAAGCATTATTGGAGCTATATGAGTTAATTTGGCAGGTTAGATTGAGCTCTTCTTATCTTTCAGGAACAGATGATGTTATATCTATTTCCAGTGTGCTTAAATGGGGACCCTGTAATTTATAAAGCTACTTTGAAGTGAACTCCAAAATGTGTGTTCTAATTATTAGTTTTGACTACACTGGTGAGTATTGTGAAGGTACTTTTGTGTAGGTGATCCCAAAATTAGAAGCAGATCTTATCAGACAAATATGAAAAGTATGATAGCCTATCCAAATAAGCAATAATTGTAGGCAGAGAATTAGCCCAACATTAGGTGCCAATCCACCAGTGTATCCACACAAACACACTGGCACACTGCATGAACCCTTACAGTTATTTTGGAAGCTCACAATTTCCCCTATTTATGTTTCTGGATCAGAAAGAAAATGGGGAAACCCAGTAAAAATAGGCCAAATGTGCAGATTCTATATGGAAACCACCCTAAGAACCAAGAGCTGTAAAGCAGTAACTCTGATCGTAGAAAGCACCTTAAGAACAAAGAGCTGTGAGGAAGTAACTCTTATCATAGAAATCACCCATGAACAAAGAGCTGTAAGGTAGTAAAACTGATCATAGAAAGCACCCTAAGAACCAAGCGCTATAAGATGGTAACTCAGATCATAGAAAGCACCCTAAGAACAAAGAGCTCTGAAGCTGTACCTGCGATAATAGAAAGTACTCTAAGATCTGTGAAGTGGGAACTCTGATCATAGAAAGCACCCTAAGGGCCAAGAGCTTTGAAGCAATACCTCTGATCATAAAAATCAACTTAGTAACTGTCATCATAGAAAGCACCCTAAGAACCAAGGGCTGTCAGGTGGTAACTCTGATCAGAGAAAGCACCCTAAAAACCAAAATCTGTAGGATGGTAACTGCGATCCTAGAAAGCACCCTAAGATGCAAGAGCTGGAAGGTGGTTAACTCTGATCATACAAAGCGCCCTAAGAACCAGGAGCTCTAAGGCTGTACTTCTGATCATAGAAGGCACCCTAAGAATGAAGGCCTGTGAGGTGGGAACTCTGATCATAGAAAGCATCCTAACAGCCAAGAGCTGTAAAGCAGTAAGTCTAATGTTAGAAATCACCCTAAGATGCAAGGGATATGAGGCATTAACTCTGATAATAGAAAGCACCCTAAGAACCAGGAGCTGTGAAGCAGAAAATCTGACCATAGAAAGCACCCTAAAAAGCAAAACCTGTGAAACAATAACTCTGATCATAGAAGGCACCCTAAGAACCTGGAGCTGTGAGGTGGCAATTCTGGTCATAGAAAGCACTCATAGAACCAAACGCTGTAAGGTAGTAACTCTGACCACTAAAAAAAAAAAAAAAACACCCTAAGTAGCAAGAGCTGTAAGAAGTAACTCTGATCAATGGAAGCTCTCTAAAAAAAAAAGCTGTGAGGTGGTAACACTGATTGGTGCATCCTTCCGCAGGCAGTAACTCTGACTACTGCATCCTTCAGGAGGCAGTAACTCTGATTGCTGCATCCTTCAGGAGGCAGTAACTCTGACTGCTGCCTCCTTCAGGAGGCAGTAACTCTGATTGGTGCATCCTTCAGGAGGCAGTAACTCTGATTGGTGCATCCTTCTGAGGCAGTAACTCTGACTGCTGCATCCTTTGGCCACCATAAATAACAGTAATATAAATAAGAAACAGATGAGCAAACTGTAGGGTTAAAAAGATGAGATGAGATGAAACGAGAGGATAAAGAAAGCAAAAATAATAGAAGAGATGAATAAAGTGCATAAATAGTCATTTTAAAGCTTTTACCTGCTGTAATCAGTAACAAAGTGTACTGATTGTGAAATTAGACTGACTGCTGTACGGTACTGTAAGCTAATGAAAGTCTGTGATGCTGGAAGAAAAGCTACAATAAGAGCAGACTCAACAAAACACAAAATATAGTTTATGATATAAAAACACAGTAAGATAGCAATAGTGAAGTGCGATCATTCTGCACACATGTGCACCATACCAGACCAGAAATATACCAATGTCACCAGAAAGCTTCTCTGGATGGATTTACTGAAGTACATGCCAAGCACTGGTCCTGCAGACCCTTCAGTACTTTGCATTTTATCATGTATTTGTGCCTGTGTGTGTTCATATCCTCTGTGAGACTAGAAAGAGGAAGACTCCTGTATACAAATGAAAAATTAAATGATTTTCAAAATTTGAATTACCAGACTTTTACCTGTATTCTGAAATGATTTATACTGGAGGAAGACAGAGTACAGAGTTATTCACATTTTGTATGGAGTACACTGAAAAAATTGAAAGATATGCTTGAAATTCTTTAAGAATATGAATATAAACACCTCATTTTAAGATTGGATTCAGTCCTCTCTTTTAGGATTAATGCAGAAGGTAATGTGGAAATGTTCTCAGATAACTTATATTCAATCAAATTAGTCAGTCTTCAGACGTTTAAGGACAAATGGTCAGTGGGAATTAATTTCTTCATTCTTAAGTTGGGATATGGCTTTTCTGTCTTTCACATTAAAAACAAAATGGTTGTGTTAATACAAAACAGTCATGTTTTATGACACTTCTTTCTGTTGTGTCTTCATTTAGAATACTGTCTTCATTTGCCCAGTAAATAAGAAATCAAACCTATCAGCTATCCACTTAGGTCACAAACAGACAAGATACTAACAATAAAAAAAGTCTAACTTCAGACTGTCAGACAAAACAATACATTTTTAAAAATCTCAATTAATAAATGTAATCAACAACCAAAAGAAATAGAAAATATTTCAAATGAAACTAATGTTCATGCAAAGCTGGTCAACCATCCAACAGACTCTGTGCAACAGTTATGAATAAATGGATAATCGGTGTTCTCTCTTCACTTCCTATGACATAACAAAACAAGGCTTAAACCCTTTCCTAGTTTGTTTTGATGCAGTAAGTTCTACTGCACATTCTGTCTTATGCATCCTAGTAACTTTTGTAATAATATTTTGTAGGTTTAATTTCTGTCTGAATCTATGTATGCAGTCTCTGTGTAAGCTTGCTGTTACTTCAAAAATATAAGCTATCAATCATTGTAAATAAGGTTCATTATCCACCAGCGACTGTTCCTATATTTAATGTATTCAGAATGCAATCTTGAAAATTCATGCCAGTGTGCGCAGTGGCCCAGGCTGTGGCCAGAAAGGGTTTCCAAATCAATCTACCTGTGTGATTAACAAATGTATAACCAAAAATGACAAAAATTAGGTGCAGTGAGTGTTCTCTCTTCACGTCTTATGACATAACAAAACAAGGCTTAAACCCTTTCCTAGTTTGTTTTGATGCAGTAAGTTCTACTGCACATTCTGTCTTATGCATCCTAGTAACTTTTGTAATAATATTTTGTAGGTTTCATTTCTGTCTGAATCTATGTATGCAGTCTCTGTGTAAGCTTGCTGTTCCTTCAAAAATATAAGCTATCAATCATTGTAAATAAGGTTCATTATCCACCAGCGACTGTTCCTATATTTAATGTATTCAGAATGCAATCTTGAAAATTCATGCCAGTGTGCGCAGTGGCCCAGGCTGTGGCCAGAAAGGGTTTCCGAATCAATCTACCTGTGTGATTAACAAATGCATAACCAAAAATGACAAAAATTAGGTGCAGTGAGTGTTTTTTATCGTCCATTCCCAGCCAGCTGCAGACACCCTTCCAGCATTAAGTTGTCTTAAATCATTTGCTATTTGAAAACATCAGTACTTGTTAATGAGCATTTATTATACTGGTTAACATTATCCCTACAGTCGCTGTACATGCTGCATCCAACAAGCAAAGCTGGAGGGATGATGTGAACAGGATGAAAGCTCAAACTCAAATTAACACACCAGACTGCTGGAAAAAATGTCAAAGCTTTCAATAACTTAGCTCTCACAGCAGCCTAGCTAGCACACTTATTGACCACCTGCCCATATATGCCAGAAGAGAATGCAATAGTACTTCCAGGGAACAGACACATAAATCCAGGTCTATATTAGATAATCAAAGTTTCAAAAGTTCGACTGTCATATGGTCGACACCATATGATCAATCTTTTAAAAGTTCGAAAATCTAATAAAAAAAAACTACACAAATAACCTACCTGAATGTTTTAAGGAGGAGGGCAAGCCACCCTGCACCCCCCACCCCCCCACTCTTTAAATATACCAACTCCAAGATCGCACTATAGTGCAGAAAAGGGAAATCTTCCCATTCCGTGCTGTACGGAGATATCCATTAAAATTTTCGAGCAGTCAGAAAATTTGATCATATGACAATCGAACTTTTGAAAGTTCGATCATCTAATATAGACCCTATAAATCCTCATGGAACATGAACAGCTTTGACCCACGACTGTTTAACACCTTACTACAATCTCACAACTGGAAAATCCTAAAAAAATGCCACTGGATGATACTGTTGTCTGTTTTAATAAAATATTTATGGAACTGCTAAACAGCACACCCCCCCCTGCCCTTTAGGCTTAAAAGAGTGCAAAACAGCCCTACTCCTTGGCTCACTCCTACTACCAGGAAATTACTGAGGAATAGAGGTAAAGTCTGGAAGGCATGGCTCAGTAATAAAACAGACTGAAAAATGTTCTTATCCCCAGTGAGGGCACCCTTTGTTCTTTTAGCTTGCTTAGAGATTGTTGTCACAGTTGGAGACAAAGCACGTTATGAGGGAGAGGTGTGGTTACTTGATCTCTGGGGTCTGACTCAGACCATTATAGGGCTGTTAACGCAGGCTGGAAAGTCTTCTTTTCCTCAATGCAAGTGCCTTTTTTTCTTTCAGCTAGCTTAGAGACTGTTGTCACAGTTGGAGACAAAGCAGATTATGAGGGAAAGTTATGGTTGCTTGACAGCTAGGGGTGGACACAGACCCTTATTTTCTGTAAACGCACTGGTCTTTGGGGGGGGGGTTCTGGGAAATCTCTAACAATAGTAATCTTGACAAATCTTGAAAAGTACTACATATACTAAAGAATCCATATACTGATGGGTTCATCAGCACTCATTCTAATGGAAAAAACATATCATTGATTATCACCATTAAATTAAATATACCATTTAAAAAGACGGCATTTTTTAGAGGGGGGAGACCACCCTCATCTCTCCTACACCTTGCATCCCCTAAATGCACTAACTGCAAGATCAGACAACTGTGCGGAAAAAGAGAAACTCCCTTTCACGATTCTGCAGTCTCACTGATTATACTGTAATATTGTCAATGAAATGAGATTCCCATTCCAGTAAAATACACTTCACCTAACAACATGGCTATTTTTCTTTAGATCAGTACAACAGCATGGTCTTTTTAAGTGAATTGCAAAGACCCATACAACAACACGGAGACTAGCAGATACAAAATCATAGCTATATCAACAAATTTAGTGGCAGTTAGTATATAGACTTAATATTTAAGTATAAACTGTCCAATGTGGTTAATGTGAGTTTGATCAGTAAGGAATACTTATGCAAGAAAAAAAAACAATTGTCATTAAGTGGCTTAAGACAAGGGAGATTTGAGAGTGCTATTGTCATTAAGTGGCTTAAGACAAGGGAGATTTGAGAGTGCTATTGTCATTAAGTGGCTTAAGACAAGGGAGATTTGAGAGTGCTATTGTCATTAAGTGACTTAAGACAAGGGAGATTTGAGAGTGCTATTGTCATTAAGTGGCCTAAGACAGGGGAGATTTGAGAGTGCTATTGTCATTAAGTGGCTTAAGACAAGGGAAATTTGACAGTGCTATTGTCATTAAGTGGCTTAAGACAAGGGAGATTTGAGAGTGCTATTGTCATTAAGTGGCTTAGGACAAGGGGATTTGAGAATGCTATTGTCATTAAGTGGCTTAAGACAAGGGGGATTTGAGAGTGCTATTGTCATTAAGTGACTTAAGACAAGGGAGATTTGAGAGTGCTATTGTCATTAAGTGGCTTAAGACAAGGGGGATTTGAGAATGCTATTGTCATTAAGTGGCTTAAGACAAGGGGGATCTGAGAGTGCTATTGTCATTAAGTGGCTTAAGGCAAGGGAGATTTGAGAATGCTATTGTCATTAAGTGGCTTAATACAAGGGAGATTTGAGAGTGCTATTGTCATTAAGTGGATTAAGACAAGGGAGATGTGAGAGTGCTATTGTCATTAAGTGGCTTAAGACAAGGGAGATTTGAGAGTGCTATTGTCATTAAGTGGCTTAAGACAAGGGAGATTTGACAATGCTATTGTCATTAAGTGGCTTAAGACAAGAGAGATTTGAGAGTGCTATTGTCATTAAGTGGCTTAAGACAAGGGAGATTTGACAATGCTATTGTCATTAAGTGGCTTAAGACAAGGGAGATTTGAGAGTGCTATTGTCATTAATTGGCTTAAGACAAGGGAGATTTGAGAGTGCTATTGTCATTAAGTGGCTTAAGACAAGGGAGATTTGAGAGTGCTATTGTCATTAAGTGGCTTAAGACAAGGGAGATTTGAGAGTGCTACTGTCATTAAGTGACTTAAGACAAGGGAGATTTGAGAGTGCTATTGTCATTAAGTGGCTTAATACAAGGGAGATTTGAGAGTGCTATTGTCATTAAGTGGATTAAGACAAGGGAGATTTGAGAGTGCTATTGTCATTAAGTGGCTTAAGACAAGGGAGATTTGAGAGTGCTTTTTATTGTCAGTCATATTATATCTATCAGTTTTGGTCATCATATTCTCTCTTAACTATCAACTTAATTGCAATCACCAAGGAAATGGTGATGGTTTCATAGGTACTTCTATACCTGTATGGTGACTTGGTGGGAGGAGAACTACTAAATATATCATCAGCTTATGACAGGAGGCCAAGAAATCAGTACAGAAAAAAAAATAGTAGCAGAACGTCCTTACTTGTTGCCAAAGAATGGCATCTCAGTGTATGGGTTTGTAGGTAAGTACTAGGCTAGCTGCCCTTGCCGGCCATCTTAAGCTTAGCCAATTTAACTTTTTGCATACAAACTGACCTATCCAATTTAGCTAGAGATTACCCTTGCTTATAGCATTGTTGATGATATATTACCACTAATGAGAATAACTGGGAAAATAACCATAGATAATATGAGGATTCCCATGCATGGTATCTACTTTTCTGAATTAAAAGTTATTACTCAAGGGGTCTATCTATCTATGTTTGCAGATTACTGTAAGCTAGGAGTAGTCATTGATTCTCCATGTGGCTTAGCCATCCTGTGGGAAGGTTTGTCTGAAAAAATAAATAAATGGTGCCAAAGTCAGAAATCTATTATTGTATCCTTTGGGAAGTCGTCTACTTTGGGGGAACTACCATACTGACAATATGGCTCTAAGAGTTGATCCAGTTGTTCGTGATTTGGGAACCTATGTGGATGGTGACTTAGCTTTTGACCAACATGTGTCTGTTGTATGAAAGTCCTTCTATATAACACAGCTTATATTCAAAGAGATTGTGTCTATATCTAAGGATGTCTTTGCCCCCTTTCTCTTATCCCTCATTAGGCAAATATCTGTCCAGACAAATGCAACAAAAAGTAGAAGTCAAACAGTAGAGGTCCCAGCACAAAACTATGGGGGACTCCACTGGTGGCTGGTCTCCTTGTGGAAGGAACTTCCCCTATTTTGATTTCCTAGAACCTATCTGTGAGTCACTTGGATATCCAGTGGGTGACATAGCGGTTTATTCCTAGCATATTTAGCTTTTCTACTATGACTGTATTGGCAATTATGTCAAGGGTTTTGTCAAGGTATGCAGTGTTTTTGTTTATATCCATTTTTTGATAACCTTTTAAAAAATTCCACCAGGTTGAGTAAGTCTGACTTGCTCTTGATGAATCCAAACTGAGATGGGTCTGTTGTTTGCAGGTCCCCTATATCTTGATTGACTTGTTCCATAATAAGTTTTTCATTGGCTTTGCATATGAGGCTGATCAGACCTATGTGGAAATCCTCCTTTATGCAGGAGATTGACTGTAGCTGTTCTCCATTTGCACGGTACAGAAGTTATATGAAGAACTAATTTGAACAGTGTTGTTAGGGGTGTGGCTGAATTGAGCATCATACTATTTAAGATGCATCCAGGAATATTGATAGGACCTATTGATGCAGCATTTTTAGCTTTTGTTAGCACTTTTAAGACTTGGTCTTATGTGTTCCCTGAAAGTGAACAGCCAGTTTCAGGTATATCATGAGGGACAGCTGGAGGGAAGAGAAGGATAAAGTTGGAGCCAAATTTTTTCAGCCATTAGGTTCACTATATCTTGAGACTCAGTGTAGTTAACATCGTTCACAATCAGCTCAATGTATTGCTGAGTTCTGCTTTTGAGATTATGACATACCTCTCAACCTCTTAGAGCAAGAAAAATGGACAAAGCCATAAATAAAAGTGGGACAAAGGCCCAAAAATAGGGGCAATCTTTAAATGTTGCTCTTGCAAACTTAGAAAGTTGATAGAACAACAGGTTTTGCATTAGCATGAATTTTCTGAAGGATATAAAGTCTGAAACTCAAATGCCTGTCATTATTAATATAATGATTTACCACTAACTTGCCAGAAAACCCCAAGTTTATGGAAAAACAGATCAAAAACATGAGGCCAAAATATGGACATTCTGCAAAAATCTCTACAGTTGAGAGGCATGGATTATGAACATAACTAGAAAATGGCTTGTGATTTTTTTCTGGCTTGGGTAGCTATTTCTGACAAAAACTTGCCTTTAGTGGATTTTATTAAGTTCCTGAGTTGTTAGTTTATTTCAGTGACAAGGGCTCTAACATTTTGGGAATTACTCTTCTTACATTTAGTCAAAATTCCTTTCCTTTTAATGTAAATCTTGTTAATATTATGGTTCCAACCTGTGGGTTTGTTTCTGCGGTTTGCTCTACTTTTATTCCTACGGGGGGGGGGGGTACAGCAGCATAGTCTGGTGGTGTACATTTCTGCATATTCATGACAGTTTTCTGGGTTTGGTAGGGATTTAAAACTTGGCAATGTATCAATTAAAATAGTTTGTCTTAAAATGTCTAAAGGTATCTTGGGTGGAATGGACCTCTGGTTTCAGTTTTATTTTGAAGTAGACTGCTTTATTACAGATTTTTTGCTCTATCATAGATCCAAAGGGATGCTGCGTATTGATGATCATGTATGGCTCCAAGCTTATTACAACAACAAAAAAAGATCGGAAGTACAGAAGTGAGGTGAGTTGAAGGAAGATTCAAGAAAAGAAAATAGAATGGTATTTGTAAAACTTAGTGGTTTGATTATTTTATGTTTACTACACAAATAATTTAAATATAATATTAAGGTAGTTCTGTTGAATACTAGACACCCAAACAATAAATTTGCTGAGCTTCATGGCCTTCCTTATTCAAAAAGACATCAGACTTTGTACAGTTACATGAATTTGGTTCTATTGTAATGATAGCACTCCCTCTGCTGTCTATTATGCATTCAGATCCATTGGCAGCAATGGGGGGGGGGGGGGTTCTGTATTAATCTGTATTAATAACCCTGTTATCTCTCAGCAGATTCCATGTGGTACAAACATGAAACTGATACAAGTCCTAGAAGTACTCAATAAAATTAATTATATTATAACCACTTTTAGAACCCCATCTACCTTAACCAGTTAAGAAAATTAACTATTGAACATTTTTTTTTATGGGTGAGTTTGTCTGTCCACTTATTAACTGGCATATGTATATAACCAATAAAAATATTCCCAGAGAGTTCTGGATTTCATAGATGCCAATACACTTCACCAAATTGCACCTCCCTCCCCCAGAATCCATCACAGATATATATTTTAGATATTGCTGTCACTGACATTTCCACCAGTTGTACCACCTCTCCTGTTTTTTCTCTTTGGTCAGATACAACTATTGCACTGCGACCTTACAGGTTCTAACTAAGCTTACAGCCAAGGAGACCACCAAGAAGGTCCGCCATATTACTTAGTACTGGAGGGAGACTAACAATGTCATCCCTTCCCCATTAGGGTAATGGTGCGTGCATTTTTAGTTTACTTGACTTCTAATCAGTTATGCTTATCATTAGCTTTGATTTAATTTTATACATTCTCTTATGTCTCTCATTAACTTATGTTAATCTTTTGTCATTAGACTAGTGTCTCAATTATTGAAGCTTTAACTGCATTAGTTTCTCCACCTCTTTTGACTTCTCAAGCAGGTTATGTAGAAACTGGGAGTCTCCAGAGGAGTTGCTGATGGCTCTAAGTGTAGTCTTCAACAAACTTAATCAAATTATAATATTTGTAAGCTTTGACATCACAGTAATAAATAGGAAACAGGACTGGCCCTAGTAATGAACCCTAGGGGACACCTCTAGGGTCAAGACTTTGTGGGGCGATAGTGCCACCGATCTTAATGTGCTAGGTTGCATATGTGAGACAGATCACTCTCCAGTGTGTAATACAGTGTTTAACTTTTAGACTGCTAAGTGCAATGTTTGCATATCAAAGGCTTTGGCTTGGCTGAAGTAAGCTGTGTCTACTGACTTACCTATGCCCAGGTCCTCAGTCACTTTTCAAAGATTTCAATTAGGTTAATCATACAGGAACTACCCTTCACAACCTGAGCAGAGTTCAGGCTGGTGAACTACAATCTACAAGTGTCCATGTTTATGAGGTCAACAATGATGTGTTCCATTGTCTTACAGATAAGACTTGTGAGGATTATGGATCTATAGATACCTGGATCAATGATGGGACGTATGTTTCTTAAGGAGATGACCAGAGCAGTTTTTCAGGCCTATGTTTAACCTCAACCTCTCAGGAAGCTTTGTGCCTGTTTGTGGAATGTGGTCATAAGACGGTGCTTCATACTGGCAAGGAAAAACTCAATTACTTTTTCTGTCCACCTCATGCTTGTATTTTTCATCTGGACAACCTTTACAAAGGTGTTCAGGTTATTTATTTATCATTTGTTTACTGGGAAAGTCCAACTTGGAACAAAGCCAATTTTCAGTGGAGACCCACGGAGAAATGCTCAGAGGCATGTTTTTGTAATGTGGTAGGAAACCAGAGCACTGAGAGGAAGCCCACACAGATGCAGGGAGGACATGCAGACTCCACACAGAAGGCACCCCAGCTAAGAATCGAACCAGAGAACCTCTTTCTGTTATTTATTTATTTTATTATTATTTTACATTTGTTAACCGGGCTGGTCTAGCTGGATGCATATCCTTTTTCAGTAGAGGCCCGAGGAGAAAAGCTCCAATCATAATCATCAAACACAAATTATCAAAACAAGTTATATAAAAAAATACAGATTATAAAAATACAAGTTACAAAAAGGCAACAATGCAACCACTGCACCACTGTGCCATCCTGATGCTTGTTTGGGAGGCTGAAAAGGACTCAATAATACTTAGGCTAGATGAAGATGGGGGAGGTTTGAAATGTGTCTGTCAATAAGTCAGATATTGTCTTCAGGGCGGCACATACTAGGCAGAACTATTTTATTTTATCTTGAAGCAGTGGGGGTGATTCTGAGGTTACTGATATATTTGAAGAAAAACTTGTGATTATCTTTGACAAAGAAGGACATTTTGAAATAATATTAGGTCTTGGAAGATTTGATTTTGTTTCAGTGTTCTTTGTTTATCCTGCTGAGTTTTGAGGTGTGGAGATTTCAGCTTATTACTAAGGGAGATGAGTATTTTCCCCTCATTATAGATCTTACTTATGTTAGTTTTCACCAAAGGAGTTTTTTCCTAAACTTTTCTCTATATTTGTTACAGATCAGAACCAAAGTCTAAATGCAGTTATCAAAATGAGAAAACAACTCTTCCCCAAATGCAGTAGTGTTTGCAGTTGGGTCTCCAAAGGCCAGAAGGCTGTTGAATTTACACTGGCCATTATATAGTGGGAAAAAATTGCCTTAGAAAAATGTATGGAGGAGGTAGAGTTTGGGGGTATTTTGGGCTGGATTTTAATGGTGAAGACCAATGCTTTATGATCAGACCTAAACATAAAGGGGGTGGTTGTAGGCTTAGGGCATTATGGTGTTATGTTTGTAATAATAAAGTCACATATATTTGGTCCTTTTGTGGGAAAGCATGCAATTTTGTCCAGTGAGTTTAGATTAATTATAGAAGAAACAATATGCATATTTGTAGTATCTTACAAATATCAATAAGAAGAAGGATAATTGAAATCTTCAAGTATAATTGTGCTTCATTAGATAAAGAGAGACTCCACATATTTAGATATGCCTCATGGTTGTGGTGACATGGTACTGCTGTTGGCCATGAAGAGGTAAGGGTCCTATTTATAATTACCAGGATGTGAAGCAGTTTGTGGTCATTATCTATCTCTATAAGTCTAGAGGTATGAGCATTGCAAAGATAGACACCACCATCACCAGATGCCCTCAATAAAGGATCTGAACATGTGATGAGCTCTGTACCCATGTAAGAAAGGTGATTATCATTGTACTGGGACCATGTTTCAGTAATGACCCAGGTTTCTATTTTTTCTAGGATTAATAATGCCACTAAGGAGGCTAGTCTTTTTTAGGATTCTAGCATTGAGAAACAGTACCCTTGTATAGTCCAAGCTTGGCTAGGTTGGTAGATGAAACAGGTTTACATTGCCTAAAAAAAGGCATTAAGGGGTAAAAAAAAAGTCTTGGTGAATATATTAAAGCACTGATGTGAAAACACAGAGCATCCCTGATGAAGCTAGAAGGACTGGTGGCCATCTCCTCTCAGACTGACACACATTGGATGCCGTTAGAATGACATCAGCAGCTGTGACATTTATTAAAGTCAGTCAACTTTTGTATGTACTGAAGCATCATTCTTACAGAAGGTGGGATATTACTGAAGAGTAGTTTCATATCTGCCTCAGATGCATACTTAGGGAGCTGTAATATGTGTCTGTCTCAGTATAATTCAGGGTCGTGTGCATGGTTTACCTACATGAACAATGGGCATATCATAGGTATATGTGGGGTAAAGGGACTTGAGAGCCCTATGTATTTGTCATATCCCAGCTCACAGTCATCTGTCTTTGCCTGATCAGTTAAGTACCTCTGAGTCTTGCTTTGGAGGCACCAATGAATAGGATGTTTCCTTGTGTTTTTGTTGGCCAATGCTGTTTTAAAGGTACAAATGGGCTGGAATGGCAATTCTTAGTAAGGTTAATCATAGCAGGTAATAAAGATTCAGAATATAAGAATGTATTATGCTACTGAGGAGTTTTAGCAACAGACTTCATCCTGGAGAACTTTGATGCTTGGGAAGAGACTTCTTTAGTACTTCAACATATGAGGGCTTGTTTATAGGTGTGTATTATGTAGGTGTAAACTGAGTGTGAACACTGACAACTCCCTTGGTGCTGCTTGCATGTTTAGGTGAGGCTAGAAATTACTTTGGTATGCATTCACACCTGGCACATATAGACTGTAGCAGAGATAGAAATAAGTGGCTGTTTGAGGGTATTATAGTTTTGATTATTACCTCCAGGGAGCAGGTATTAATAGGCTGACAAGGGAAGGTGAGGTAGTGTTTGGTGTACCCATGATCCCAAAATAAGGTAAGTTGATGGTATCAGGAGCATGCTGTGATGAAATAGGGACTAGGGTATCTATCTGTATTTATTTATTTAATATCTAGCACAGGGATTGCAGCATTTGGAGTGTAATGGATACACAAAATGTGTACTCCAGACCCTCTTTACAATAGCAAAGCCCAAATTGGTACTTCCTAGTTAAATGTAGGGGTGGGGGCTGTGGTACTGAGCTGATGTATGTGATGCCACTTATAGTGGATTTCATTCAGCTAAGTGTGAAAGTTACAGCTGTTTGCACCAAAATACTTTAAGGGGCTGAGGCATCATTGAGCAACCATGCAGAACTAAACCATGATAACAGGTAGAATATATATATATATATATATATATATATATATATATATATATATATATAATATATGTGTGTGTGTGTGTGTACGTTTAAGTTTGCTAGTAAGTTCTAAGGACTTGTGTCTGTGGAGTTCACTGTGAGCAGCTTTGCGAAGTCCAGCCATACACAGCACATTGACATGCCGGTTGCAGTAATTAAAAACAATGAAAATAGAGCAGCCAGTCAGTATCGGCTTGGGAGCTAAGATTTCACTAAGGACACAGATTAATTTCTTTCTTTTATAAATCAGCTCTAAAGTAAAGCAGACTACTATCAGAATTAAATACAAGTGAAAAACTGACCTAGCCAATTCTCTTTTTCTCTTAAACTAATTTGGTAGTCTGTAGTTTTAATAGTTCACTTGCAGCATTCAACAAAATCAGTTAGTTCAGTTATTAAATGTATGAAAATGTGCTGACAAGTTTGCAGTGAAATAAAATAAATGTTTCTTCCCTGATGATCAAAGGTTCTGCAGAGTAGACAATTCTGGTGGTAGACAAGAAAGACAGGTAGAGACCTGTTGCACAGTTCTGTGAAGCCCGGCCAGACCAAGCCTTTTTTTTTTGTTTCACTCTGCCTTTCTCACTTCGTGATAGGAGTTACCTCAATATGTAGAGTACCTCTCCTATTACCTCAGTTTGTACAGTACCTCTCCTATTACCTCAGTATTTAGAGTACCTCTCCTATTACCTCAGTATGTATAGTATATCTCCTATTACCTCAGTATGTACAGTACCTCTCCTGTTATCTCAGTATGTACAGCACCTTTCCTATTACCTCAGTATGTACAGTACCTCTCTTATTACCTCAGTATGTACAGTATCTCTCCTATTACCTCAGTATGTACAGTACCTCTCTTATTGCCTCAGTTTGTACAGTACCTCTCCTATTACCTCAGTTTGCACAGTACCTCTATTACCACAGTTTGTACAGTACCTCTCCTATTACCTCAGTTTATACAGTACCTCTCCTATTATCTCAGTATGTACAGTACCTCTCCTATTACCTCAGTATGTATAGTACCTCTCATATTATCTCTGTATGTACATTACCTTACAGTACCTCTCCTGTTATCTCAGTATGTACAGTATCTCTCCTATTACCTCAGTATGTACAGTACCTCTCCTATTACCTCAATATGTACAGTATCTCTCCTATTACCTCAGTATGTATAGTACCTCTCCTGTTACCTCAATATGAACAGTACCTCTCCTATTACCTCAGTATGTACAGTATCTCTCCTATTATCTCAGTATGTACAGTATCTCTCCTATTACCTCAGTTTGCACAGTACCTCTATTACCACAGTTTGTACAGTACCTCTCCTATTACCTCAGTTTATACAGTACCTCTCCTATTATCTCAATATGTACAGTACCTCTCCTATTACCTCAGTATGTATAGTGCCTCTCCTATTATGTCTGTATGTACATTACCTTACAGTACCTCTCCTGTTATCTCAGTATGTACAGTACCTCTCCTATTACCTCAGTATTTACAGTACCTCTCCTATTACCTCAGTATTTACAGTACCTCTCCTATTACCTCAGTATGTACAGTACCTCTCCTGTTATCTCAGTATGTACAGCACCTTTCCTATTACCTCAGTATGTACAGTACCTCTCTTATTACCTCAGTATGTACAGTATCTCTCCTATTACCTCAGTTTGTACAGTACCTCTCCTATTACCTCAGTTTATACAGTACCTCTCCTATTATCTCTGTATGTGCATTACCTTACAGTACCTCTCCTGTTATCTCAGTATGTACAGTACCTCTCCTATTACCTCAGTATTTACAGTACCTCTCCTATTACCTCAGTATTTACAGTACCTCTCCTATTACCTCAGTATGTACAGTACCTCTCCTGTTATCTCAGTATGTACAGCACCTTTCCTATTACCTGAGTATGTACATTACCTCTCCTATTACCTCAGTATGTACAGTATCTCTCCTATTACCTCAGTACGTATAGTACCTCTCCTATTACCTCAGTTTGTACAGTACCTCTCCTATTACCTCAATATGTACAGTATCTCTCCTATTACCTCAGTATTGACAGTACCTCTCCTATTACCTCAATATGTACAGTACCTCTCCTATTACCTCAGTATGTACAGTATCTCTCCTATTATCTCAGTATGTACAGTATCTCTCCTATTACCTCAGTTTGCACAGTACCTCTATTACCACAGTTTGTACAGTACCTCTCCTATTACCTCAGTTTATACAGTACCTCTCCTATTATCTCAGTATGTACAGTACCTCTCCTATTACCTCAGTATGTATAGTACCTCTCCTATTATGTCTGTATGTACATTACCTTACAGTACCTCTCCTGTTATCTCAGTATGTACAGTACCTCTCCTATTACCTCAATATTTACAGTACCTCTCCTATTACCTCAGTATTTACAGTACCTCTCCTATTACCTCAGTATGTACAGTATCTCTCCTATTACCTCAGTACGTATAGTACCTCTCCTATTACCTCAGTATGTACAGTACCTCTCCTATTACCTCAGTATATACTGTACCTTTCCTATTACCTCAGTACGTATAGTACCTCGCCTATTACCTCAGTATGTACAGTACCTCTCCTATTACCTCAGTATTTACAGTACCTCTCCTGTTACCTAAGTATGTACAGTACCTCTCCTATTAGCTGAGTATTTACATTACCTCTCCTATTATCTCTGCAGACTCTATTTAGTGCAGCCTTGTTAGAAAGGTGCTTTCATTTTTTTTATTTTTCTCTTCACTTGCCACTGTAGCCGTTGCTTGTCAGAACCACACAGGATGATGTGTAAAAGATTGTGTACTTTGCCAAATGGGCACATAAGGAATTGAAACATTGACCTTCTGTGATTGAAACTTATAGAACCTAACTGTCGAAGAAGGCAGAAAGTAGCATTGAATCAAGAGAGAAATGGTGATGGTTGACCTGACACCCTGATCCCATGTAGAAAATGGTAAAATAAGGGATGATGATGATGACTGTTGCTACATGATGACCAAAAGACTGGGATAGATTGGTCCATGTGCCTGAGTCCCTGATCACTGTCTAACTAAATAGTGGGATGTTGTTAGACAGGGATAGATTGGTCCATGTGCCTGAGTCCCTGATCACTGTCTAACTAAATAGTGGGATGTTGTTAGACAGATAGATTGGTCCATGTGTCTGAGTCCCTGATCACTGTCTGACTAAATACTGGGATGTTGTTAGACAGATAGATTGGTCCATGTGTCTGAGTCCCTGCTCACTGTCTGACTAAATACTGGGATGTTGTTAGACAGGGATAGATTGGTCCATGTGCCTGAGTCCCTGATCACTGTCTAACTAAATAGTGGGATGTTGTTAGATGGATAGATTGGTCCATGTGTCTGAGTCCCTGATCACTGTCTAACTAAATACTGGGATGTTGTTAGACAGATAGATTGGTCCATGTGTCTGAGTCCCTGATCACTAACTAAATATTGGGATATTGTTAGTGTAGCAGGTTGCTGGAATCTACTGTTTACTGAAGGAGATATTGCATTTTTGGCATTTGGTCTGAGCCCTTATTCAGTACATCCAAGGTTTAGTCATGTTAATTCCTTTTTAAGGGTATTAGTATAATTTCTTGCTTTAACAACTACCCTCAGCTTACAATTGTCATCAAACTTTGATGAAGATTCTTTTTGTCAGTCTTAAGGTCAGAGAAACAAATGCCAAACAGAAGTTGGACCTAGTACAGAGTCCTGAGGGATGCTACTGGTCACCTTATAACTGACTATATGCTCATTTAAATAAATGGGATAACCATTTGAAATGTCAGGACCTGCTAGAGTGGGTTTCAAAACACAGAGACTGAATGGCTGAATGATTGAACTTACTTATACTAAGTTCGGGATGCCATTTCTTGGAATATTACCTTTTCTCCAAGGTATGGAAATTTCGGAGTTGGGGACCACATGGGGGGGTGCAGGGGAGCTCACCCCTCCTTCAAAAAGAAGTTTTAAGTAGAAGAGTGACTTTTGAAATTTGCTCTTCTCCTGTGTTTTTCATCTGTTTTTTTTTCCCACCCTGTCAGCACTTGGCATTTTGAGTGCTGACATTTCAAAAGGGAGCCAATAACTGCATCAAAATGGCAGATTCATCACCAGCTCTGAAAATTTCTGTTCTGTCCTTGAACCAGTTTATACTCCAACATACCAGACAGAGACAAACATGTAATGACATTAGCTTGTTTACAATTGCACCATATTGTGTAGTCAGAAAAACAGCGATGATCGAAACACTCTTGTGTTTAGCTAGCATCCAAAAACCAAAGTTGGTGGAACAGGGTCCCACTACCAAGGTTCAAACAAACCAGAGACTGAGGAGAATAACTAAGTGAATGCTAAACTAAACCCAAGTAATTAGGAAAGTCCAAATTCATAAGCAGTTGAAATAGGTCAAAGCAGTTAAAGCAGGTCACATATCAAGATGATGCTTCTCTTTTCTTTCCAAAATGATTCTTTACTAAAGAAATTTTGGCAGAAAATCCTGTTTGTCATAGGTTGGCCTTGAGGAGGTCAACCACCCAATGGGATCAGCACATCATAGCCATGAGTGTTTGGCTTGAAATGTAGAAATTATTTAACAAATTGATATAGAATGCAGATCCTAATTCTTTCCTTAGAAATGGTATGAGACAGGTCGGAAGACCCTCGGATAGAGGTGCCACATGTAGTGACCAAAAAGATAATTGTTCTGGGACATGGAGTGGAATCAGTGCTTTTGCTGGTGCTTCATCAGATCTGCCTGCAATGTGTTAATTTAATTGTTATATTCATTCATTTCTTTATACAAGTCCTGGTGGTGGGAAGTAGTTAGTGTCAGGGAGGAAAAAGGGGCCCCCTGGAAAAATTCCAAGGTGTGTATAAAGGATCAATATTAAGGGAACAGAAAACAAGAAGTGGGTAAAAAAAATCTAGTTTTTTGCTGGCTTTTTAATAAATTGCTTATTTTGTACTGGACACACTGCTTCACAAGTAGTTTGAATTTTACTGGTTTCGATTTTGGGGTTGCACTTTTCTTGTTTTTGTGTTCTGTGGGTACAGAAAAAATATATAGTTTGGCCAATCAAAGTTCATCTGGCCTCTGGGGATAAGAAGATAAATGGCTGGCCAATAGGGGGTGGAAGTCATATTGTTCAGGGTCCATAAAAAGTATGGATAAGTAAGAGGTATGTGGTTGTATGGGAGATAATAGAAAATTGGCTAATGGTCTACTTGCCAGTAAGGGATGGTAACCAAAGGGGTGGGTAGGCTAGAAGCCAAAGAGACCAACCAAGTAATTCAGGAAGTGTATGTGGTGGATAACTTCACTTTTCATAACAAGGAAAAAATGGACCACGCTATCACTTGAGTCAAGTGGAAGAGACCTAGCAACTTTTGTGCATCCCTGTACCCCACAGTGACTGCTTTTGAAACAAAAAGTGAGGAGGTTATTAAGAAATTTCTGAAGAACACTCCTAAAAAATGATATTAAAAACTTAAACCACAGCAGTACAAAGCTTTGAAGGAACTTAGTGCCAAACCCACACGCAGAGTTTTGAAAGCAGACAAGAAAGGATGTATTCTTGTTACTGACATGGATTCATACAAGTCCAAGATTTCCTCTATGCCGGAGAACCGATTATACTATGAGAAATGTGACCTGTATCAGATTAAAACAGCATATGAAAACATCATGACTGAATTGATTGGTCTCAGTAATCAGCAATGACCTCCTGGACTTAATCAATGTCACCCAACCTAAGTAGACCTCAGCCCCACAAGAGACTCATTGACCCACCTTACAGACCTGGAATAGCCAGTGATGGTAGTATTACAGAACCCATATTCATTTATCTGGAAATTCAGATGAAGTCCCTGATGGAGAGCAATCCCTTATTCATGCTGAACACTGGCGACTTCTTTAAAAATATATGGATAATCCCAGTAACTGGAGTCCTTTCTAGTTACGATCAATGTGGAAGCACTTTACACAGTGCTTCCACATGATTACTGCATTGAAGCAGTACTTGAATCCTACAAGGAACACTGGTCAGCCATGGATATGGTGACTGAGGCAATCAGCAGGCTCCTTTGACTATTACTGCAAAATAACTACTTCTATTTTAGCAATTTTGACTACAGACAGAAATGCAGCATTGCCATGGGAGCAGTTATGGCTCCCAGTTTAGCCAGTAGGTTCCTTGAGGAATGGGAAAAGGAGCACATCTACAATTCACCCTACTTCCAACACATGAGCTGCTACTTTAGCTATATTGACAACATTTTTATTGTTTGGGACAGCAATGAGTCTGGGCTCTTCAATTCTTTGGATACATTGGAAGGTCTGCTGACTTCCTAAAATTTCCCACTTTGCATAATAAAACCAGGACCGTATTTCTAGACTTCAGAATCTCCAAAACCAATGGTATCCACTACCTGTATAACAACCTTTATCAAAAGCCCACCAGGATTAACTTATTACTCTACTGTGACAGCATGCACCCTTTCCAAACGTAGAAGAATGTAATTAAGTCCCAAGGGCTCAGGATGGTGAGGGTCTTGAAGGAGCTTAGAGATTTCACCATCAACATGGGTTAACTTTGAGAAGGACTTCCTAGCCAGAGGATACAGCAAACATTTGTCCATGAGATGCTCCAGCCCATCTCCCACCAGAAAAACACCAACTCAAATTTTGCAGACAAGACAAAAAACCCAAGACAAAACAGGGCAAGAAACAACCACACCAACATGGAAAAAGATGGGAAAAGATATTACTATGACCATCACATACTTCACATATTGCAAAGAAATTATGGATATCATCAAGAACAACTGGGTGATTTTTAGCTAAATTAAATTTTTGTAAAATGTATTGTATGTTTAAATGTCAAAACGTTTGTTGTTTAATTCCAATAGCTTAAAAATCATCAAATCTAGATATAGAACCTTTCCAAATCAAAAATAAATAATCTACAAAACATCTGTAAAATAAAACATTTTCATCATAAGGGTGGGTTGATCCTTGTACATCATAATTAAATTCCCACATATTCATGACCAGGTTGGCATAACTGTTCACCATGAGCGGCATACCCATGGCTACACCTTTACATTGTTTATATATGTCATCATGAAACAGAAAAATATTATTAGGTAGAACTAACTCAGCTAAGGCACATATATTAATTTCTGAGGCAGAGTGTACTGCATATTTAGTTGGAACTTCACGTAAAAACCCAGGCCTATATCATTAGGAATCGAACTGAATAATGCATTTACATCTAAAATTACAAAATAACAATCAATTACATCAGTTGTCAAAAACCATTCATAAAGGTGTTCCAAAATTTAAAATAGAAAACATTGCAGGAGTAAGGTACCTCCAAACAAAAGCTGTCTTTAGAGGTTTGCTTCGATTGTTATGGAGTACCTACGTGTACCAAAATTTGCAAAGTATCCTTCGTATCTGATAATTTTAATGCTGCCTTTAATCTGTTTTCTAAAAAGCAAGAAATAGGTTTAGTTGTCCAGCCTTGTGAAGATACAATTGGTCTTAAGGGTGGTGAAGTCAAAGTTTTATGAATTTTTTGAATTCCATATAAATAAGGAATTCTAGGAATTGGTACAGAAAACAATTTCAACAATTTCAACAATTCTAAACTAATCTCACCATTGACATACATATCATAAATAGAACTATTTACATTTCTAATAATATTATTCACTTCTGTCCTATCTATAAGTTAGTATTAAGCATTTAGCACATTCTGATACAACTTATCCAGTATAACCACTCCTGCTCCTTTATCAGCTGCCTTTATTACTGCCTTATTACTATGTCTTGGTTGGCTAGCAATGTCTTTAATGCAAACCTTTCTTCCATAGTTAAACTGAAAAATAAATGACTTTTATTAGTTGTCAGTAATTTATAAATATCATTCTCTTACCGCTTTCTCAAAAGCTGCAACTAGCAGTTTATGTAAAGGTATAAACATACTATTTATTTTTGGAGTATTATCTATACTTTTTATGTTTTCATTAGAATTATTTGTGCCATAAAGCAATTTCAAGTTTATGTTATGTTTAAACAACTTTAATTCTGTGAGGGTATTGGATATATCATTGGCACTTGCCAGTATGAAAGTTAAGCCTTTGCTCAACAAGGATTTCTCATGTTCAGATAAAATGTGTCGAGAAAGATTAAAAACTACTTTTCCTATCTTTTTGTTTGACTCCACATTTGCATCCTGTATTCGGTGTTCCTCTTCCTGCTGCATCCACGAGTTGTGCTGGTATTCCATTTCTTGAGCAGTAAAGGGTATGGTTGGGTGAGATGAATTGGGTATTCCAAAGGATCCAATGCAGAAATAATATTTAAATCTACCATGGCAGGTTGTTGTTATGTCAAAACACCTGTTTCGCCTTCTTTCACAATGTCAGTGGAAGAAGTCATTAAATTCTCCATGTGTACATGTGTAGTTGTAGAAATGCCAATAGCAGTTGGAATGTCTTTACGCTTGTTGAAAGGAGGTGCCTGTTGTCTTGGTTACTGAATACATTCCTTGGACCTTCTGAAAACATTTCCCGATTTAAAATCATGAAAATCCCTTGCTAGCTTGTATTTTTGTTGTTGTTGTTGTATTAAACAATCTTCAAAAGCCGATAATATATCCATGATTGCAGCCAGTAGAGCCGATTGGCAATTAATTTCTATGTTAGTAATTAAATCGCTATATGCTGTAACAAGATCAGTTTTAAGCTGCTGTTCAACAGGTTGAAAAAAATCATTCATTGGCTTCATGTAGCTAAGTGAGCAGCTTAAATTAATACTTTGCCATCATTGCAAAGGTTTTGGGTATTTATTTCTATAATTAGTCATTTTTAAAACATGCAAGCCTCTCGGTATGATTTTGTGCTTGATATATACATCAAAGGACAACTGTTGCCATTGTAATCACTTGAGCTGCTGCATCTTTCATTCAAATTCACTTAGTTTTACTGCATAACTACTAGTAATGGAACAGTCCTGTTCTAACGTAGTCTCATGATATATGCTTGTTAGCAAAGGATTAGAAGCAATGTCCAATATTTTAGCAATATCAAGTAAATCCTGTTTTTGAAAAAGGGTCTATATTATATCATCGAATGCTTAAAAAAGCGAATAATCAATAATCAACCCCATGTAAGAGAAAGCTTAGAATCTCAAAAGCTCAGAACAGCGATTTTTTTCCAAGGGAAAAAAAAAAAAGAAAAAAAAATTGAAAGAATACATAAAGTTGGGGGCTTTGCCCCCACACTACCCTACTTAAATATACCGACTCCAAGATCGCACTACAGTGCCGAAAATGGGAAAGTAACGGAAGTGGCCAAGAACATTTTTTCCCTGGGAAAGAATTTGCTTAAAAGCTGCTTAGCTATTTTGCCTTTTCGTTGTTTTAAGTTCGACCAAGATGCATTCGATATAATGCGTCTTCGGTCATCTAATAGGAATCCGTTGAAAAGTCCTGGTAGAAGGTACAACAATGGAATGAGATGCCATGTTCCTGGATGAAACTAAATAACAGAATAGAAACAGTCAAAAACAAGTTGCACCACTGAGACAAAGCCAAAAAATACTAAGCTGAAAACAAAAACCAAATATAAAATAATTATTTCAGCACCACGGCACTTGGAAAACAATAATTTGCTAGTTCACACAACTTTCATCATGTAGGGCTTCTTCAGGCATAAGCAACAATACAAAAAGAAGCTGACATATAATTCAACATTAAAAAAGTCACATGACCAATTAACTTAATCAGAACCCACCTAGTAAAAATAGGAGAAGCCACCTCAAGCAGTAGACCCGTAATGAGTGGCTTGTCCCAGGGTTTGGTCTTGGGGCCTCTTTTATTTGGGATATATTTTCCTGAGGTGCAGGCCAAAACCAGTGAGCTATGGCTGACCAAGTTTGCAGATGACTGCAAGCTGGGCACTGTCATCAATTCCCCTAGTGATATGAACATCCTCCAAGAAGGTCTCACCCAAACAAATGATGGGTGCCAGAAACATGGCCTCAAGCTGAATACCAAAAAATGCCTCACCATCCCCTTTGGGGAGAGTGATATCCCCACAAATTATCACATTAATAACAACATTCTAAGCATGCAATCTGTTGTAACCTCTGTCTGGCATACAAAGTAATGTCAGAGTCCGCCTCGATGGGACTGCTGCATATCCGCAAGTCCAGCTTCACTCGAGTAACCCGCATGAGCAGCCTCAACCTGGTCTGTGACATCAACAGGACTTGTTGGCAGGACAGATTTGTGTCCCATAGACTCCCCCATCTGTGGAATATACTCCCTTTCCACATCAAACAGAGTACCTCTTTACGCCGTTTTAAACACAACCTGGATAACTGGATGGGATAGAGAAAATACATCCCTGGGATTCCACCCCTGTCCCTGCTGGACAGGCCAATAGCCTAGTAACTTCCTATGATCCTATAATGTAAATATGGGGAGAAACAGGTCCACACCACTGATTGTCGGGCAGAACATTCTAATCACCACAAAGATGCTAAAAGTTCAGTTACACTGAGTCCATCACAAGTACATAATAATGCTCAGGTACATACAACTGGCTGATACTCCAGGTAGCCATTTAAAGAGGAAGGGGATGGGAATGGTACCCTGCACAAAGAGCACCACAGAGTGTCCAATGCATTGACAGAGATTTGCCATAGTGGGAAACTATCTCATACACCACAAAAACACTGTCATACAAGCCTGACTGACCTTATGTCACCCAGGAACATACGGAAACAAAGGTGTACACAGCACGAGGCTCTTCAGTGGAAAGGGGGAATTCCTGCAGTACTGACAGCAGTTATTTGCCCACATACAAAATCAGTAGGAGATGTGGCTGCTATGACAGTGTCATCATTGTCAGGCATTCACCAGTTACCTACATCATCTATGGCAGAGTAGTGGACAGAGCATAACTGTTATCTATGCCAGAGAGCAGCTAATCCACATGAGGCTAAAAACAGTATGGTATAGCACATAGTCTGAGCATGAATGTTATTAAGAGAGTCATAAATTCGAAGAAAAGCACCAAATCCAAACGTTGGTGGACTTCCACTAAATTTATTTAAAACTGTTTGAAACTGATTAAGAACGGCTCAAACCCAAGGTACAATATCCAATATACACAAAAAACAAAAAACAAATAGATAAAGCGCTTTTCTTCCGGATAATATCTGGACTTCATCAGACAACTCACTCATGTACCCAGTAGGTTTAAGTAACCTCCTCCCACAGAATTAACCAATCAACTCTCAAGGAACACCTTCACATGGGTTTCAAACACAAAATCTACCATAGGTACAATCAATTCGTTAGTCTACCATATGCCACAGGTCTTTGTACAGATGGTAAATCTATTCAGTCATGACAGCCAAAATTGCAATGCCTGAAAACCTACAGTTCATCCATTAAAAAATGCCATAAACAAACGGGTGACTTCAGTAGGTATAGTCGTTATCAACCACAAAGTACCAGTGTGTTAAAGTCTTAAAATCAACAGCAAAAATTATAACCTATGCTTTACACATGTTCTAACATAAAAATGTAAGAAGTTAAAGCATTTGTTTTCTTTAAACGCAAGTCTACTTTAGTTAACAGCTGGTAATAAAGAAATACACAAAATATAACAATATACAAAAACTTAACAGGTTACTACTTCATTTGTCCTGTCCCATCAGTAAGACACACACCTTCAGGGTTAACAATTTTAGACAGACAACTCTACTCATTTCTATGTTCACTATGGATTTGTGAGTTGTGATCTCATTTAAGATATACCCTTTGCTGTTTTCATCCTGCCTCTACTAAATACAATTATATGTAAATCTTCCGTAATTTCTTAACAGGGTTATGTTAACTAATTTGAAGGGTGAAGATGGAATTTTCCTTAACTTTACAAATTCTATTTTACCGGTTGTGTATTTATTTATTATTAATATCCTATAAGTATAATTCTATAAGTTGGAGGTAACCCTATTCTCAGCAAACCTCTACTTCCTATTCTCAACTAAGTTAGGTGGTGTTCTCCTACCTACCGGCATTATCTCCGTTGCCTCTAAAGGCAATTCAAACCTAAAATACCAAGACCCAGTGGTACATTAATAATAACAATTTTCATATAAACATATGTGGCTTATATTTTGTTGTTAATTATAACTTTTAAACCTAAATTGGACATATCAGGCCAGTCACCTAAAGAGACTCCTTAGTTTCAATATGCATGCAATTGAGCTGATTTCATTCAGCCCTGGTTCCACACAAGCGTCTAGCCTCAATTGCCAATTCAACTCACTCTTTTCTAACAACAGTTTTAAAAAGTTGTAATTAACATAGTTACCACTCCTGTTCTTCTGCTCAATTTTAGAAATTATTTTAAATTTAAAAATATGGCCCATATTTTGGTCACAGTGGCGGGCTAATGCATTGTCATAGTTCTTCCTCTTAATTGCATACATATGTTCATAAACTCGGTATCTTAATCTGCGGTCGGTCTTACCAACATAGAATGCAGGACACTCCTGACATTCGGCTAGGTAAACTACCGATTTGGTGTTACAATTATATGTGTCATGAATATAAAAGACTTCATTCCTAACCCTAAAGCTACTGTTACTGTCAATATGTCCACATTGTTTACATGACCCACATTTGTAGGTTCCTGCCCTGGGTTTTTTAACCCTAGGGTTAATTTCCAAAAGGTTCTTTAAGTTTGAACCCCGTTTAAAACTAATAATTGGGTTCTCGCCAGTTTTGCTAAAAATGTCCTTGTCAAGGGAAAGGTAGAACCAACACTTCCTTATTATTCTCTGTATGTCCAATGCCACTGGGGTGTATGTGAACGTAAATGACAACACAAAATTCCTATTTGCATTAGCTGTACTTCCATTCATTGTGTTTAAGTCCAATTCTAAGTTTTCAAAATTCAGCCCTTGTCTAACTATGCCATTCACTACCACCCCCCCCAGATTCTCTTCCATTGTACTACAGTTATTTAATATTGACTTATAAACCCCTGTCTTTCTTTTGTCTACTACTTCTTTAAAAATGTTGTTCAAAAATCTTTCAGGGTAACCTCTGTGTGTAAACATATCAAATAATAATTTACATTCCATTTCAAAATCCTTTTCAATGGTAATCATCCTAGCTGCGCGTACAAGTTGGCCCTTAACGACTGATTTTTTCTGATGTCGTGGGTGCGCGCTAGTAAAATGTAAAAATGAATTTGAATGGGTACTCTTCCTGAAGATTTTAGCAGTATACCTCTTTGTTTGGGTGTCCTTACTAAGCTCAATATCGAGAAAATTAATCCTACGTTCTTGAAAATTCTTAGTAAATTTAAGAAAGGAACTAGACATGTTTAAAAAGGCAACAAATTTGTCTGCTACGATACTGTCACCTTCTAACATAATGAAAATGTCATCCAAAAATCTCTTATAACACCTGATAGTCCTGTACCAAGAGCTTTTGAAAACAATGTTAGTTTCCCAAGAAGCCATTACTAAATTTGCAAAACTTGCCCCTACTGGGGACCCCATTGCTACTCCAATCTTTTGCAAGTAGAGTTTGTTGTTAAATGACACAAAGTTATTCTTCAAAATAATGTCCAACAGTTGTTCAACTAGAAGGCATTTGCAATCGGGTGCCCCCCTGCTTCTAATATAATCTACCACCCATTCTACCCCTAGGTCTTGCGGGATACATAAATAAAGGTCGCAGACGTCAACTGTGAGAAAGTTACATTTCTGGTCAAATGTTAGTGTATTGATTTCCTGTAAAAAAGACCAGGAGTCTTTACAAATTTGTTTTTCTCTTTCCACAAATTTCTTCAAAATTGAGTCTGCTACCTTTGCACAAGGGTAGGTGATTGACTGCCTGCCATCCACTAAAGCTCTAAAAGGTGGATCTATTAAACTTTTATGAATTTTAGGTATACCAAACAATTGGGGTATCCTTGGAGCTAATATTGTTAAATAGTGGTTCAACTGGCAGTCAATCAAACCATCGGTGAACAAGTCACCTAAGAACATTTTAATTTTGTTATATGCCCCATTCATTTGGTTCATACTCACTTCCTCATAGGTGTCTTTTTCTAATAATGATAACATTCTACTTGTGTAATCCTCGTTGTGCATAACAACGAGGCCCCCTCCCTTGTCGGGTTTCATGGATCTAATTGGGAGTCTACAGAATGAAGTTAGTAGTTTCCTTTCTTGTGTAGTAATATTCCCTACATTCCTTTGTTTGTTGTAATTATGGATAACTTGTCTAAACTCATGTTCGCACAAACATTCGAACATGTTAATCAAGGGGTGTAATGGTGGGTTGTAGGTGCTAGTGACTCTTAACTTGTTATTACCATAGGAGGAGTCACCCATTAAGACAGTTAAATTCAACTTATGGATAAAAAGCTTAAAATCTATTAGCAATTCTGCAAGATTACATTTATTTGTAGGGACAAAGGTAAAACCTTTAGCAAGTAACTCAACCAATGCCCCCTCAATATCGTAACCTGTATAGTTAAAAATTTAAAAATCACCTTCTCTATTCAAAACTACTTTATATGGGACTGGAGCTAATTCCTGTTGCTGCAAGTGTTGTATCTCTTCCTTTGTTGGTGATGTGGGTTGGGTGTCCAGTTGTTCCCACTCCCCCCCTCCTGCAGTTTTTTTGTTGTTGTTGGTAGTCTTGGTGGTCCTGTAAGTTCCTTTGATTTAAATTGTGTATTTGGTGCTGCCGTTGGCCCTGGTAGTCCCAGTCAGTGTTTAATTCAGGCCCCAATGTGTCACTAAAGGTAGTCTCTTCATTAATGAAGTTGGTACTATAATTCAGGCCCCAATGTGTCACTAAAGGTAGTCTCTTCATTAATGAAGTTGGTACTATTAGGTACACCCACCGACCCAGAAGTACTCCCTCTTGTACTAAACTGCCTATTTCGTCCTTCCCCTTCCTGGTGTCACTGATTAGATGGCATCTGTCCCCTCCTACCCCATGTCAAGGTTTGTTGTGACTCAGGTGGTTTATGATATGCATATCCCTCTGTGTATGCCCTTAAGTCCCTCTGTAGTTTATTGACCTTAACAGTCTTAAGTTTCTCCAGTTGTTGTGCAATGCTAATAAAAATCCTATTATAGTCATATCGATACTGGTTAAACGACAAGTCATTTTTAATGTCAATTTCCAATACTCTGGTTTCCACTGTCAGTTCATCGACCATAATCTGATAGTGTTTAATCATACATTTCAACAGTTCCAGCGCCTAGTTGTTAAAAAGTTCAATAAGTTCATTATGGAACTGGGATCCTTCAATTAAACCTGTTGGGTATGTACAGTGTCTCAGTCCCTTAGGTACAATTTTCTCCGTTATACACCTACTAAAGTAATTAAGTTCAAGTTGTAACTTCTTAATTTTCAATAACTTACTATCAAATTGTTTCAGTTTTTCTACTAATGGATGCAGTCAGCAGGACTGTTAGTGTGGGAGACAGCGGCTGGCAGTGGAGAGCTACCTTTATCACTTGGAGTGATCCATGAGTGCAAGGGAATACCTGGCATGTATAGAAGGTGAAACAAGACCAACAGAGGCCAGACAACTGCAACACTCCATGATCAGAGAGGAGAGCTGTTGAACACATTGGTCAGTCAACATGGCCTGGATGTCACAGGCTCATAGGTTGCAGTCCTACATGTTGAAATAAAGAGAAGTGTGGTACAAAGTAGTGACTCACTGAGCCATATTACACAGTGTGTTCTTGGAAAAGCTGACGATAATATCTTACAAATGATGCACTGTAGTGCCACACTATGAAGCACCATCACCAGAGTGCAACAGTGGTCATAAACATGTGCTTTGCTGGTGCTATTTTTAGGAGGTTCACGTAGACCATTACTACCTTCACAGTGCAACACAGAAGGTTAGATGCAGACAGCTAGGACACCATAATGGTGCTTTTGACAGACAATGATATGGAAGACCTCTGCAAAGCAGAAATTGTCCTGTGGATGGTATTTTTCTAACACAGGCTAAAATGTTATGCAAATTGTACACACTACAAATAGCTGGTATACCCACTGAACAAGAGGGCTGTCCCCCTGGTGTATTGTCTGATGGAACATGGGAGCAGTGTATGACAGCATGTGGGGCATCCTCCAAGGGAATATGGCAGATGAAATCCACTCACTGGCACCTGCCTACATAGCCACAGCCTTTGAGAATGTGATGATATATATGAGCCATGAAGGATTCTCAAAGGCTACACTGAAAATATGCCTATTCCATTTTTTGCAGATAGTGTGGCATCAACTGCAGTAAGATCACTTTGTAGCCTTGTGTGACAATGACATCAAGTTATTTGTAATCATCTGCAAGCTGCTAGTATTAGCCTTCCTACTCTGGGATGATGTCATCCCTGCCTTTCTGGATGTTATCATCATATTATCCCATGCCAACAAGGGATATGGCCCATCACTACATCAGAAGATAATGAAAGAAGGGAAGCAGCTTTCACTATCATGCCTCCTTAAACTCTGAAATGTATATCAACTGTCTAACCTGGATTTTCCCTATACAATCAGGTGGAAGCCTGGCTCCAGAGGGTGAAGGTGTTACTAGGGCAGCCTGCTGCACATGTACCTAATTTTCTTAACATGCCGTGGCAAGACAAAATATGATTGATGCCAATAGAGAATCTCTGGGCAGAGAAAAAAGCCTTTTTCCCCCACAGGAGTGCTACTCTGCCTAAGTGTTACCTAAAACACATAATGAACCACAAGTATGACTAAAGCAATGCACACAATATCCTCTGTGCTTTTGCATATTTTTTTTCAAGTTTTAGTTACACAAGTATGTAATATGCTCAAACACAACACACATATCACTGCCCCTGCAACCTGAATAAAAGCATTGCCCATCACACATTGCATTTTCCCTGCTAATAACATGCCCACCAGATATCCAGGTGGAGGTTTTTTCCTTACGACATGCTGCCCCTTACTTTGTAACGGGGCAGGAACTTGGTTTCCTTTACTGCACTTAGTTGTGACAGTTGTGGACATGGTGCAGTGAGCTTCTCTGTGTCTACAGTGACTTTGCCACAGTCATGTCCCCATCCCTGCCAGGACATGCACTTCTTTGATTCCTTATGTCTGATTTCTTCAGTACTCCCTGATAACTGTTACCTTATAAGAATATGCTACATTTCCAGGGTTGCTGCTAGCACTGTGCAGAATGTTAGCTTGCCAGTCTGTGATCTAGGTCTCATCTGTTGCCTATGTTCATTGTAAAATTGGTGGTCCCTTCTGATTTCAAACTAGGACATCTTCTTACATAAGTAATATCCTGGATATGTTTAGCAGTGCATTTTTTCTTTACGGTCTGGTAGGAAGAATTTTTATTTTGTTTACCTAAAACTCAAACACAATGTACTTTATTACTTTTTTTATTACTGAATATGGATTTACAGGCATACATACATATATACATACATCCACCTGTGGGACACCCTGTCAGTAACCAAGAATTTTGCCCATCCAATTGCTGTATCACATTTGTCATGTCCTATCTGTAAGCCACGCATTTTAATAAGAGTACATCCATACCTAGTAGCATTTATTGATCTGTTTTGTGTATAACCCTGTCAAATCCTTAAGTTAAGTAGATCTAAATTACATCACAATGCAATTTGTCATTTATCACTTACTAAATTGTTATATAACATCATGTTGTAGGTGCTTTTAGACCTGTTTTCAATATGTGCATGCTGATATACGGTTGAAAGTTCCAACCTTTCCAATTCTGATATTTAACCTTCTCAATTATTTTTCCATGCTTATTGGTCTTTATGGCTCTGTGGTTGTCCTATTCCACTTTCCCTTAAAGATAGGTTTAACAGGTGTATGTCTGCACTCTTGAGGAATCTCTTCATACATAAATGGCCTTTAAATAACAGAATGAGGGTACTATAAGCTCATGCAAAAATGTTCTGGAGTCATTATTGTAATGCCATCTTCTCCCTGTACTTGTTTAGGACCAGTTTGTGGAGTTCTTTCTCAAAATAATCTAGTTTAATTTCAGTATCTGAGGTTACCTGGCTGCTACTAGAATAATTTATCATCCATTTGTGAAACCAAACTGTTTGCATAAGATTTTGTAAATAATCTGCTATTTCTGAGAAAGAATTTTAGAATCTACACTCATTTTATCAATTTGTATGTCTTTACTCCTTTTACATCTTATATATCTGTTAAATAGGTCCCTAAACAATATTCCTATAGAAGTCGAAAATAGCACAAAACTCCTTAGCATTACCATTGACGACCAACTAAAATTCGATCTTTATATTAACAATTGTATAAAAAAAAAACACAAAAAGCTAGGACTACTGTGCAGGAACAACAAATTCCTAACTACTGACACTAGGATTTCTTGTTTCCATGCCTACCTTCTACCATGCTTAACCTTTTGTTCCCAAATTCTCACAAATCTGAACTCCACCCTACTTACCAAATTAGAATCAACCTACCACAAAATAGCTAGATTTGCAGCTCAACAAACATATAAATTGCACCACTGTCTCTCCTTAAAATACCTGAACTGGCCCAAACTACTTCAACTGTTGCTACAATCTCAACTCCAAATCATACACTCCATCCCATATCAGTCTGATTTCTGCCCAAGTCTATCTTCTCTCATCTCTCACTACTCCCCTACCAGACTTCTCCGAAGCTCAACCCAAGTCCAACACAGGGTGTAACTTATATAGCTACCATCCCTCTATTGCATGGAACAAACTCCCACTAGAAATAAGGACCCTGACTCACCCCAAACAATTTAAGTTAACAACCAAAGACCACTTTAAAAAACATTGATCCTGCCATTGTACTCACCCTCCCTGATTATTACCTACCTTTTGTAGTACAGTCAAACTAACTTACTAAAACATACCATTAACTACTTCATCATATGCTTCCTATGAAACCTCCAAAGCTTCTTCTGTACTCTGCTCCCTGAAATTCTTATGTGACCTTTTAGGTTTCTGCTACTCTGCATACAAAACCTTATATTTACTCAACTCTCTTTTTACACCAAAACATAGAACTTATTCTACTTTTTTACATTCTCCTTTTTGTTTATAGTACTGTTTTATCTAACCAAAAGCACACCACAACTGTTGAAGAACTAATCAACTTACATAACACATAAAACAGTGTAATCCACGTTAAGCACTTTTTTCCCACAATACAAGGGACTTCATCAGAACAAATATTGAAAAAACCCAAGCCAGCCTTAAATAGTTTGCTCAATTAAAACTCCAATTAATCAATCATTGTTAAAAAACATTATTAAAAAATAAATTGACTATTAAAATTCATAATTAGAAAAACTTTTATATAATTAAAATGGTAACATAAAAAACAAAGCAATAATAAATAAAAAAATAAAAAAATAAATACTAACATTGGTATAATAATAATCCTTCAAATTATAATAATAATCCTTTAAATTATATTTTTTAATAATTTAAAAGATTATTATTATACCAATGTTAGTATTTATTTATTTTTTTACTTTGTCATTTTAATTATATAAAAGTTTTTTTCTAATTATGAATTTTAATAGTCAATTTATTTTTTAATAATGTTTTTTAACAATAGTTGATTAACTGGAGTTTTAATTGAGCAAACTATTTAAGGCTGGGTTGGGTTATTAAATATTTGTTCTGATGAAGTCCCTTGTATTGTGGGAAGAAAGCACTTAACATGGATTACATTGTTTTATGTGTTATTAAGTTGGTTGGTTCTTCAACACCTGTGGTGTGCTTTTGGTTACATAGTTTGGGACTTTTGAAATTTTATAGTACTGTTTTATCTGTCAACAATATACATGTATGTAGCTTACGTATTTTAACTCCCAAAATTCTCGACTGCTATTTTTATTGAAATGTATCTGTATTGCTATGTTTATTGCATTGTATATTTTTATTTATTTATTTGCAGTTTGTTTGCCAGGATAGTCCACTGGGCCACAAGGACCCCATTTTAATGGAGTCCTGGGGAGAAAAGCTCCAGAAAAATGCAAATACATGGTACACATTGCACATATACATTACAGATTATCTCATAGGAATACAAAGTAAATATGATAAGAAAAGATTAACAATGATAGAATACATCAGTAAAATTCATAAACTGCAATAAAAAAACGCTTTTGTAAAAAAAAAAAAAAAAAAAAAATTAGCAGCACAGGGTAACTGTTAAATATGTTAAGTAGTTGGCCAAATACTTCAATAGAGCTATGGAACTATAGGAGGCGGTGATGGCATATTTAGTTCTAGGAGAGTAGGAAGTGGTATTAGAAGGATTAGGTAGGATGGGAACAGAAGCACTTCCATTGTGAAGTTAGGTGTGAGTGCAGCAAGATTTTAAATGAGGAGAGACTGCTGGTGATGTGGATATGAAATGATAGAGAATTCCAGAGGCATACAATAGAGAAGGACATTAGGTGATTCCCAGCTAGACGTGTGGGTTTGTGCAATTTAATTAGTTTTTGGGAATTAGATCTTAGAAGTCATTCTGGTTCATGCATTTCAAAGATAGTAGCTATGGAGGGACAAAGAAATGAGTTGTAAATGAGTTTGTTTGCTTGGATGAGTTGTGTATAAGTGAGGAGGTTAGGTAGCTCAAGCCAGCTTAGTTGGTGAAGAGAATTACAATTGTGAGAAATGGCTCTGTGACCTGTTGGAAATTTTGATATCTTTTTATAGCGAGAGGAGATTTTGGTTGTGAGGGAGGATTACAGGTTGGTGAGGATAGATGCACCATATAGGAGGGATGGAATGAAATAAGTATTGGCAAGTATGAGCCTGGTGGAAGGAGAGATGTAACAATTATGGCAGTATAGCATACCAAGTTTTTTGTGGGGTTTTTTTTATATTTACTTGTAAACGTTTGTTGAATTTTATTTGATCATCTATTAGTACTCCTATTTTGATATTTACTTGTAAATATTTGTCGAAGTTTAGTTGATCATCTGTGAGTACGCCTAGTAGTTTGGTGTCAGGGACTATTTCTAGGGCAGTATTGTTTTTGCTGGTGATTATGAATGAGTGTTTATCTAGGGAGGAGGTTTTAGAGGCAGTGAATAAAATAAGTTTAGTTTTGTTTGCATTAAGAGCCAGATGGTTGTCTGGCATCCACTGCTCAGTAAAGGAGAAGGTGCTTTGGGTAAGCTTATTTAGAGTGGGGATAGAAGGGGAGGAGCAGATAATGGTAGAATCGTCAGCATATTGGATGAGGCTGGAGTTTGGACTGGCTTTGTAGAAGTCATTAATGAATATATTGAATAGTAGGGGGCCTAAAATGGAACCTTGGGGGCTCTTGTGGGAGTATTAAGGACGGGTGAAGTAGCTTTATTCCATTTGACTGCTTGTTGTTTGGTTGTGAGGTAGCTGGAGATCCACTTGGTAAAGTAAGGGCATATATTTAGTTTGGAGAGTTTATTAAGAAGCAGGTTGTGGGAAATAGTGTCAAACACCTTGGTGAGGACAAGGAGAAGGGTAACACAAAAAGGTCAGAATCACGGGCTTTGTTAATTGCTTCAGGGAAGGAGGGCAGTGGAGGTGCTATGACCAGGTCTAAATCTGTGCTATGTGGGGGTAAGAAGCTGGTTGTGGATGTGATAGGGTAAGAGTTTTTGGTGGATACATTTTCAAGAAGCTTAGAAATAAGGGATAAGATAGCAATAGGACAGAAATTTGCAATGTTATTATTATTATTGTCTGCTTTATGTAGAGGAATAATAAATGTTTCTTCCAGAGGTGGGGGACCTGACTTTTTGAGATAGACCGATTAATTAGTATGCTGATAGGGAGAGAAATGGCTTCTGTGGCTACTTTTAGGAATTAGGAGGGAATTTCATCAGGTGCATTGGAACCAAGTTTTAATTTTAGGAGAAATTTTTTATGGTGGATATAGAGATGTGATTGATAGAGAAGGGTGGAGGTTGGGACAAGGGATGCCTAGGGGAGGAAGAGATGGGTGCAGGCTGAGGAGGGGTCCCAGAGGTGTTGGTGAAGGATGATGTTAGGTTGCTGATGGAGTCTATGAAGAAAGAGTTAAATTGACTGGCTAAGTCCATGTCAGAGGGATCTGGGTTAGGGCAAGTTTTTTCCCGGGTTGAGGAGAAATGAGATTCCTTTCCAAAATAGTTTGGGATTGGTGTTGTGATTGGTTTGGAGAGTGGAGAAATAGGCTTTGTGGACTGAGGTGATAAGTTTTTTGACTTTATTTCATTGTGTTTTATATTCATTAAGGGTGATAGTGGTCTTATTTTTATGGTAACGTGTCCAGGCTTTTTCACAGAGTGACTTAGTAGCTAAGGCATTTTTGGTTAACCAGGGTACAGTGTTACTTTTGGTACATTTAGTTTTTAGAGGGGCAACGAAGTTGATCAGGTTTGTGAAAGTAGAGCCAAAGTAGGAAAGAGCATTATCTAGGGGAAGAGTCTTTAATGGGTTCCAGTTTGTGTTTTTTAGTGCATTTGAGAAGGTTTCAGAATTGAAGTTTTTTAGGCAGTGAGTGGAAATATAGGTATGAGTTAGTTGTATGGCAGGCAAAAGTGGGGAAGTGGTCAGCTAATGGATCTGGGAGAATACTACTATCAGGGATATAGTGAGGGTGGGATACTAGAATCCAGACTATTGTACTTCCAGTAATGGAGTTCTTGGAAAGCCTAGTAGTGGAATTGATTAGTACAGTAAAGTTATATAAGTTAATACTGAGTGAGTTAGTGGGAGATTGGATTGTGGGTTTCATGAGTAATGTTGGTGGAGACCCAGGAGAGAATATCTTCAAGGGATGAGATATTGTCTCCAGGGGGAATATAGCGGGAGAGAACAAATATGAGTTTATGTTTGTTTAGGTGGAGTAGGGCTGGTATCATTTCTGCCTTGCCATATTTGGGAAAGGGTTTGGTATAGGGGGTGACTAAGGGGGATGCTGAGTAAAGGAGTGCTACACCGCCCCCTTTTTTATGTTCTGTCATTCCTTAACATGCCGTAGTTGGGAAGAGTTAGTTCAGAATCTTTTATGTGGGGCTTAAGCCAGGTTTCTGAGATGGAGAGAACATCGGGCTGGTTATGTAGAAGCCAGGCATGAAGGTTTGGAATTTTGTTACATAGGCTCTGTGTATTTAGAATTGAGAAGTGGAGGGGTTTTCCTGTTGCTTGTGTGGGTGGGTTGATGGGGCTGGATTCAGTGTGGTAGAGGGGCCTGAGCTTGGGTGGATGTCCCCGGAGAGAAGGTTAGAGATACGATGATGGATGAGGTATTTGGTTTGTTTGGGTTGTAGTATACAAGTAGAGAGTTTTGTGGACATTAGACTAGTGTAGTTGGGAACAGTGTTTTTAGAGATAAGTAGGAGTCTATAGGGGAAGAGCATGCTAGTGTTGAGGGGGTAGAGACAGGGAGATATAAGGGTAGCACTAAATGTGTACTTTGTAGAGGATGGGGTAGTGGTGTGAAATGGGGGGTGGTTTACATTAGTAGGTTGGGTGATATAGTTTAGGTAAGTTAAGGTAATTAGAAGTATTATTTGAGTAAGTAGGGATAGAGGCTTGAGGGTAATGATGTTGGTTTTAGGATGGTAATAAGGGGTAAGTTAAATTGGGAAGTTAGTTTATTTGATTATGAGATTATGGTTTAGGTTAATTGGTAGTTTTTCAGGATAAGTAGTGTCTGGCAGTAAACTCTGAAGGGTAGGCTTGCATTAATGGGTGAGCTGTGGGTGGGGAATTGGGGGGTATAGTGGGTAGTTTGGATTGGAGAGTAGAAGTGGTGGTTGTGGCTAGCTAAGTATAAGTATAGAGGTTCTGGGGGCGGATGAGATTTGGGGGCAGGGTAGGGGAGCGGACTGAGCCCGCAGGGTGAACGGAGCGGGTCGAACCAAGGGAAGGAAGAATCAAGGTCAATGAACAAAAAAATAAATAAATAATCAGTGGAGTGGAAGGTAAGTTCAGAGGAAAGTATGCAAGGGGGTTAAGAGACGTTCTAGTAGTGGCATAGGGAAAGGATTAGAGTGGTTCAGAGAGTAAATATGGTGCTACAGGAAAAAAAAGAAAGTGAAAGAAACTGGGGGAGGGGTTGGAGAGAGAGTGGAGATGGATGTCACAGTGGCCTAGCTGGTTGGAACCAGTACTGACAGAGCCAGGTCAGCAGTGTGAAACACCACTGAAAATAATCAGAAAGGAAGTAACTGTGAAAATCAGAGCTGAAGAGGTAAGAAGAGAGCAAGCCAGAGATGGAAATATTTCCGATATAAATTTAAAAACAGAAGACAAAGGGTACAGATGACATACTAGGGGTTAAATAACACTCTAGAATGTGTCTGGCAACATTAAACCTACAAATACTGGAACTATTGAGTGTTATAATAACATTAATCTAAAAGCTATTGGTACTATTGTTAGTTAAAACAAGGAATATGGTAGACTGCTGGCATTGTGCTGCCTCATAGTGGCCAAAGTAAGTTACTACAGCCAGAAAAAATAACCTGGGTGCATGCTCACCTGCCCTGTAGTAATACTTTAAATTATAAGGAGCAGTTTACTTTTTAAAAAGCAGATAGTCTTAAAAACAAATTCAAAGTGTGGATAAATTACATTAGAAGGAACACCTACAGTTGAGCTAGAAGGCTGTTTTTAGTTTATTTTTGGAGCTGCTTCAGGCAGGTAACTTAAGCAGATTTATAACATCTTCACAAGGTATTTTGCTGGGCAAGTCTGTTGGGCAGGGGATGACCACAGAGTGTTTAACCCATTGGGAGAAGCTGCAAGAGATAAGGGGGAACACATACAAAAGGTTATACAAAGAAAGTAAGAAAAGACATATGAGAGACCAGACCTAGAAAAACCCTACAGAATCAGAAGGATAAGCGAGGTATAATATAGACAAGAAATAACCAGTGTAGCAATAGCAGTATTCCCAGCTGACTAAGCCCTGAAAGCACAGCAGATACTACTTTTTAAACAACTAATGTAGCACTAAAAGTAAATGCAGTAGTTTGTACAGAAATAGCAACTTTTAGCAAACACAGTTAACTAAGTCCTGTAAGCAGAGCAGAAAACAATTCTTAAAAACTGTAATATAACACTAGGAGTAAATGCAGTAGCTTATACAGATAAAGCAACTGTGGAGCTTTTCTCCCCTGGCCTCCGCTGTAAAAGGGCAATAGCTCAGTCGGACACTCTCAGTCAACAAATGTAAAATAAAATAAATAAATGGTTTCCTATTATGCTCAATATCTTTATAAACATTTTCTTGAAATGTTTCTTGATCTTGTTTCACACTATCTTTAATTTGTTGGCCCAGCTTGTGTATTTCAGTTTTCAAATTTATAGGTCACCCGTATTTCCATTTCTTATATTTTTGTCTGGCATCTCTTCAAGTATCTTGTTTTTATGGAAATACATCCTTCTGACATTGAGTGACTAGAGCTTGATGTTAAACATTATTTAGATTTCTTGCATTCAAACAATTTCTCTTTCAAAACTTGTCCCTTTTCTTCTTCAGTTTTTTCCACTGAATATATCACTCCAATTAGTTTTGCAGAGTGACTGTTTTGATTCCATATAATCTGCAATTAATATTCTGTGCATTGGTTTAGATTTCAGTTTGGCAGAATTATGTAACAGCAAGCTAATCTTTATATCCCCGTGATCAATGCACATCAACAATGGTAAAACTTGACATGACATAAAAACTTGACATTGACTTGACATTCATTGCGATAAGAACCTAATGTATATTATGTTCCATTCCCTGGTAGGAATTTCTACAATCTGAAGCAATTGTTTCCAAACATACATTGCAAATCATTTCCTTACTAATGTTGCTAAATAAATATTACCCCAGTTAATTTCTGGTAAATTTAAGTCCCCAGCCAGTACTATTTTCCCTCTTGTGTTTCATGCAAGGAATGTATGAATTCCTCTGGGTCATTAGCACTTCACCTTAGTGGTTTATGCACTCCAATAATTACAGTTGTCTTTATGGTATTAGTGTTACCACTGAACATGTAATAATCACAGATGTTAAAACAATCTTTAATCCCTATCATAATACCACCACCTGATTTGTTGTTAGACTGTCTGTTACAGTAAAAACATTTATACCCTAACAAAAGTTGTCTCCAGTCATTGTTCTTTAACCATGTTTCACAGACATTAATTATTGCCAGTATACTAGCCGACAGATTCAGTGCCAACTTTAGCCCCCCCCCCAAACGACCAATCACAATACGAGCAGATTGTCAGGCACCCAGTATTACTGCTGCACAGATTAAAACAGCACTGTCCAAGACCAAGCATACAGGCTCTATGGGACCTGACAACATCCCTGGCTGTGTTCTACATGAACTACAGAGTTAACTGGCACCTCACCTGTGTGGCCTGTTCAATCACAGCCTCACCTCAGGCTTTGTCCCTATTGAATGGTGCACTGTTAGAGTCAACCCTCGCCACAAAGGAGGAGAAGCTACAAACCCTGGGAACTATTGTCCCATTAGCCTGATGAGTCTGATATGCAAAGGTATGGAATGCATCATTATGGACCTAACAAACAAGGATATAGGGAATCTCCAAACTCCGGATCCCACACAGTTTGGTTTTGTGAAGGGTAGATCATGCCTGCTCAACTTGATCGACTTGTGTCATTCACCAGAGCTGTGGATGAAGGCAAGGTGGTTCATACAGCCTACCTTGATCTGGTCAAGGCCTTTGATACCATTCCCCAGTCAGGAATAATAGAAAAACTCTCTAAGCTAGGCATAAACCCCTATATCACTAGGTGGGTTGTAAACTGGCTCGCAGATAGAACCCACAGTGTGAAAGTAGCTGACTCCAAGTCAAACTGCCGACTACTCACTAGTGAAGTCCCACAGGGTTCGGTCCTGGGTCTTCTCCTGTTTGGTATCTACTTCTCTAAAGTCCAGGCCAACACAAAGGGACTTTGGCTGAGAAAGTTCACAGAAGATTGCAAGTTGGGAGCTATTATTAACTCCTCAAGTGATGTTGGCATCCTACAGAATGGCCTCACTGAGACCAATGACTGGTGTCAGAACCATGGCCTTAAGCTCAATGCCAAAAAATGTGTCATCATCCCCTTTGGGAAAACCTGGTTCCCGTGAAGTACCACATCGATGGTAGTCCACTGAACACATAAGGCATTATAAGAGATCTGGGAACACAGGTTGACAGCAGCCTTTCTTTTGATCAACACATTACCACTGTGGTCAGAAAGTCCTTCTTTGTGGCACATCTCATTACTAAGGGTTTTGCATCCAGAAATAAAGAGGTCATTGTCTCCCTCTATTCCTCCTTCATTAGGCTAGTCATTGCGTACAATGCCTCATTTGTCATGTACCTCACTAGACACCTGCAACAACTGGAGAGGCTGCAAAAGTACCTCACAAAGAGGATCCTAGGCCTTAAACACTTGTCCTATATGGACAGACTCAAGAAGACTGCAACTGTTCTCTATCTCATATCGCCTACCTAGAGGCGATCTCTGCTTGACTTACAAAGCCATGTCTGACCCAGCTCTGTTAGAAATGCTACATCTAAAGAAATCCCAATCCTCCGCACCACACACTCCAGAGACCTGAACCTCATTACCACAATCAACAGAATGTACTAGAGGGACAGGTTCATAACCCAGAGACTGTCCATGCTATGGAATAGACTTCCCATACATGTCAAGCAGAGCACCTTGCTGACCCTCTTCAAGAGAAATCTTTATGAGTGGATGGGAAATAGAAAATTCACCCCGGGGATCACTCCAGTGGCACTACTTGACAGAGGCACTTGGAACTAAGGTCGGGTGGCACTATGCCAGGGTAATCCTATGGCTAGGCTTGTAAAGGCCCCAGGACCATCTATGAACCTATGAACATCAGTGTTTGGGAATGTAGCAAATTTTCCAGTGGAAAAATGTTACTACTGCTCCTACCATATACAATCATCAGAGAAAATGTTACATTTCTGACCTAGCAAAAATCTTTTTTGAGTTAGTCAAATATTGCAATATATCTGCTGCAAAAAAAATCTCTTTGATATGACCTGGCTCTTCTTTCTATATGTGATTTGTGAAAAATATGTCCCACCACCTGTTGAAGCTATGCTATTTAAGAGGACTGTAAGTTACCTACCTGCAGTCAGAGTCCTTGCAGATGAGATATGGTGTACCGACATGAATAAAAACAGCTCCATATTTCATTACCTTAAGGCATCCTAAGGACAGTCTCACATCCTGTATTTTGCTGCTGGTATTTTCTTCTATGCAAATGATTGCATCAATTTCTCTAATAACTGACTCTCCAGTTTCAAGTCCATAATTTCTAATCAGATCAGAAGACTCTCCAACTTCGAATTCAGTAATATCTTGTCTATCAATTGTTACAAAGGAATGATTTCATTAATCCATCTCTTTTCATTGCTTATTACATTGCAAACATGCAGTTCTCATCCAGCGGACTTGTACGTCCACAGCTTGAGCAGGTCGTTAAGGTTTGACATTCTCTTCTTTTTTTCTTACAGTAACGTCCTTCAGTCCTTCTACATTTAGTTTTGATTTCTTCCATTTCTCCTGTCCCTTTTTTTCTACTTTCTCTGTTGGAAAAATGATACTGTTTTCTAAAGAATGAACATTTTCTAATATTATCATTCCCAATAATCTGTTGGTAAATCAAAAAGGAGTTTATTAATGTAGATGGAAAAGTGGAGATGTGCCAGAAGAGATCCTTGGGGAAGTCTTTCTGCCAGGGTTTGATGGAGAGGTTGATGAGTTGACATTCTTTGTACTGTAGCAGTTTGAGACAGTTTTTCAACCAGGGCAGTGTGTCAACACTAATACCTATTTCAGTAAAATATTCTAGAAGAATTATGTGAGCAGTGACATCAAAGGCTCTATTATAATGAAAGGTCTTTGAACATCCCAAGAAGAGTGTTGTCAGTGAATACACAAATAGCTGTGGATATACTGTGACTGGACCTGAAACCATGCTGTTTTTGAGAAAGAAGGTGGCATTGGTTGCTATATGGAGTGAGTTACAAGTAAAGTAAATGTCCTAGCATCTTTCCTAGGGAAGGGAAGATAGAAATAGACCTGACGTTTGATGAAATGTATTTACTTCGGAGAGGTTTTGCAATGGCATTTTTTCAGACATTAGATATAATATTAAGTGTAGTACACAGGTTGCAGATATCCATCAGTGGGGTTATGATGTGGTCTCTAAAGTGATAAATCATGGGTGAAAGTTTTCTGTACTGGGGAGCTGTCAATTTTAATCTAAAGCAGTGGGCAGATCTCTTTGGATGTGACAGCTGTGAAGTAAAAACAAAGGATGTGAGGAGGGGAAAAAGAGTGAACAAGGTAGATTGGAATTGCCTGGAATTATGGCAGTTTGCAGAAATGAGAGAGGAAATCAGAGGCAGAAAGGTCAGGGAATTTAGAATTCATTTAAAGGAGGTTATTCCATGAAAGGTCAGGGAATTTAGAATTCATTTAAAGAAGGTTATTCCATGAAAGGTCAGGGAATTTAGAATTCATTTAAAGAAGGTTATTCCATGAAAGGTCAGGGAATTTAGAATTCATTTAAAGAAGGTTATTCCATGAAAGGTCAGGGAATTTAGAATTCATTTAAAGAAGGTTATTCCATGAAAGGTCAGGGAATTTAGAATTCATTTAAAGGAGGTTATTCCATGAAAGGTCAGGGAATTTAGAATTCATTTAAAGAAGGTTATTCCATGAACGGTCAGGGAATTTAGAATTCATTTAAAGAAGGTTATTCCATCCTTGAAGATGGTTGACATCTTTCAAAACACTTCTAGGTTATTTTATCAATGAGGTTTGACACAGATTGATCAATTGACTTTTATGACGGTGCATTGCTTACTTGGCTTCCACACATCTAGACCAGCTATGACATTGGCATGTTCAAAATGTGAAGGTTTCTCAGTTCACATCAAAAATAAATGCACCTCAGGGCTGCTGAAACAGGACGATGCCCTTGAGCTTCTCCATGTTCAAGTTACCAAACACAAAATCCCATACCACTTTCTTGTAAGCTCAAGGTCCCCCCAGGAAACACATAGTTTGTATTAAGTTTACTGGAAACATTTGCCATCCAACACAATAACATATTCATAGGCGACTTTTATGAACCAATTTTAACTGGGAATCATATAAAACACCAAACTTGCAGGCATAGAGATTCCACATGGCATTCGTTAACTATGACTGCAAACTCAAAGGCAATACACAATTGAATGCAGAGGTCATTGCCCTCTATAACTGAGCCAGAAGATATAATATAGCAAACCCACTTGCAGACAGATTGAGATCAAACTTGGAAATACCATCAGCTATAATTCCCCCTTACTATCACTAGGAAATAGGTCCTCATTGTTCTCCCTAAAGTCATAAACACTGCATCAGTAGGCCCCAGCAATATCCCAGGCTGTCTTTTAAATAGCATGGAACATGACCTATCAGGCCCTCTGGAAACACTATTAAGTGCAGCCTCTAAACATGCTTTTTAACTACAGATGGAGAACAATCAACATTCCTTTGTACAAAGGTGGGCCATTTACAGAGTCTGGAAACTACAGACCTATAAGTTTTACTACTCTCAAATGCAAAGCCATGGAAATGATTATCATTATGGAATGATCAGTATTGACATAGAAAACCTACAAACATTTTGCTCTACCCAGTTTTGTTTTGTTAAGGGCAGGTCATGTTTACTCAGCCTGGTGGTCTTCTTTGATAAGGTCAAATAGCAATGGACAAGGACAAAATGCCTCACAGTCTACGTCAACCTCGTCAACTCATTTGACTCATTACCCTGATTGGGCATTGCTGACAAACTGAAGAGGTTAGGTATAAACCCTTATGTCATCTGGTGGATAGCCTGCTGGCTAACAGACAAGACCCAGGAAATTAGACCTGGGGAATCCACTTTTGCAAAGGTGCCAGTCACCAGCAGAGTTATAGGTTCATATGTTCATAGGTTGGTACTAGGCTATCAGTCCTAGGGCCTATACAAGCCTAGCCATAACAATTCCCTGGATATTTCTTCCCACAATATTTACTTCCCTGGACCCCTGTCTAGCAGGACGACTGACATGATCCCCAGGGTGAATTTCCTATCTCCCATCCAAACATCAAGGTTCTTTTTGAAGAGGGCCAAGGAGGCGCTCTGCTTGACATGTATGGGCAGTCTATTCCAGAGTATGGGGAGTCTCTGGGTCAGGAACCTATTCCTCCTGCATGTTTTGTTCATTGTGATGACAAGGTTTAGATCCCTGGAGTGTGTGTCTCTGAGGGTTTGGGATTTCTTTAAGTGGAGCATGTCCAACAGCTCAGGGTTTGACATGGCCTTGTATGTTAAGCAGAGATTTCCTCTAAGTAGATGATATGCCACAGAGTATAGCTGGAGTGTTTTTAGATGGTCAGCATAGGGCATCTGCTTTAGGCCTGTGATTCTTTTAGTGAGGTATTTCTGCGGCCTTTCCAGCTGTTGCAGATGTCTTGTGAGGTACATACCAAATGGGGCATTGTACTCTATAATGGGTCTAATGAGGGATGAGTACAGTGGGACAATGACCTCCTTTTTCCTGGATGAAAAGCCCTTAGTGATGAGGTGTGCCACATAGAAGGATTTCCTGACTGTTGTGGTGATGTGGTTATCGAAGGTCAGACCACTGTCCACCTGTGTCCCTAAGTCTCTCATCACACTTTCGGTGTTTAGTGTACTGCCACATATGTAGTAATTCATGGGTACATGTTTTTTTCCCAAAGGAGATAACTATACATTTCTTGGAATTAAGCTTGAGCCCATGGCTCTGGCATCAAGCATCTGTTTCTGTAAGGCCCTTTTGTAGAATATCCACATCATTTGGGGATTCAGTAATGGCTCCCAGTTTGCAGTCATCTGTGAACTTTGTTAGCCAGAGTCCCTTAGTGTTGGCCTGTACTTTAGAGAGGTAGATGCCAAACAAGAGCGGTGCCAGGATGGAACCCTGAGGTACTCCACATGTCACTTGTCTGGAGCTGGATTTGGAGTCAGCTAATTTTACTGTTTGAGTTCTGTCAGTAAGCCAGCTGGCAACCCATCGAGTGAGGTAGGGATTTATGCCCAGCTTAGTAAGTTTATCTATGATTCCAGAGTGGGGGATGGTGTTGAAGGCCTGGTTGAGGTCCAAATAGGCTGTGTGGACCACCTTACCCTCATCCACAGCTCTGTAGACTGATTCAAAGAAGTCAGTCAGGTTCAGGAGACAAGATCAGCCCTTCACAAACCCAAACTGGGTGGGGTCCAGAGTTTGAAGGTTGCCAATGTCTTTGTTTATAAGTTCCATGATAATGCGTTCCATGCCCTGGCAGATCAGGCTCATAAGACTGATGGGACGGTAGTTCCTGGGATCCAAGATGGATCCCCCTTGTGCAGTGGGATAACTATAGCTCTGCGCCACTCAGTGGGCATGAAGCCTGAGGTGAGGCTATGATTAAATGTGACACTTAGGTGAGGTTCCAGTTCATTTTGTAGTTCATGTAGTACACAGCCCGGGATGTCATCTGGTCCCATGGATGTATTCTTAGCTTTGGAGAGTGTGGTTTCTACCTGTGTGGCCATGATTACCGGAATTTGGCAATCTTTTGTTATTGAGATGGCCCTTTAGAGGGTGAGAGGGGGAGTGTGAAGTTGGCACTAAATCCTTGGGATCAGTATATTTAATGCCATTCTGTTGTAGCTCAGAGCAGATCTGAGCATTGCCATTTAGATTCTTGACATAACTATAAAATGTCTTGTGGTTGTCTTTGGAACCTTTGGCAATTTTATTTTCATAACTAGCTTTGGAGGATGTTATGAGGGATCTCAGCTTCTTACTGAGGCTGGTAAGGGAGTTTTTTTTGTATCCTGGGATTTTCCTCTTTTCTGCAACAGTTTCTTCCTTCTGTTGTATAGTTTGTTTATGGCAGGGGATCACCAGATTGGCTTCCTTTTTTTGGAGGAGAGCATCTTGGTTCTATTTGGAATGTCACGATTCATGCACGAGTGGATGTGCTCGTACAGTGCCTTAGTGTAAGATTCAGCAGTCGAACTTTCAGATCCCATCTGCATGGGTGTCTTGAAGATTGTCAGTTCTGACTTGAGTAAAATAAAGTTGGTTTTGGAGAAGTTTTTTACGGAGGTTTCCTTACTGGGGGTGGGGGTGGGATGTGGAAGTCAAGGGTGATTTGCTTATGGTCAGACCTGACCAATGAGGGGGTGACCACTGATGTGGAGCATCAATCTCCCATTTTGGTAATGACCAGGTCTAGGATATTGGAGCCCCTGGTGGGATAATGGATTAGTTGATCCAGGGCATTGGAATTTATGAATTCCAAGAACCATTGGGAAAAGGTGTTGGTACCCAAGTAGTTTTCACAGTTAATGGCAGGGTAGTTGAAATCACCCAGTATTAGGGAGTTTGTAGGGAGTCCCTCAAGAATCAGTCCTGGGGCTGCTCCTTTTTGGCATCTACATCTCTAAAGTCAAAGTCAACATCAAGGGCCTCTGGCTGACCAAATTTCCATATGATTACAAATTAGGAGCAGCCATAAAATCCCCCACCAATGCTTATGTTCTCCAAGAAGGGTTGACTCAGACAAATAACTGTTGTCAGAGCCATGGACTAATTCTGTATGCAAATAAATTCATAATAGTGTATTTTGGAAAGTCTGCCATTCATGATAAATATCATATCAACAACACACCCCTAAGAGATGAACCAGTAGACAGGGACTTGGGGTTACACATAGACAGAGATCTAGCACTTAACCATCATGTGTCTGTGTAGTGAGGAAATCATTCTATGTTGTGTAACTTATAAACAAAGGTATGGCATCTAGGTCCAAGGAGGTCATAGTTCCACTATACTTGGCATTCATCAGACCTCACCTGTCATTGCAAACAATACCCCCATTGGAATGAACCAAACCAGGCTTATCCAACAGTTGGAATATCGATAGAATGTCATCAATAAAAGAATACAAGGCATAAATAACATGTCCGATGCAGACCACCTCAGGGTCCTATCCCTGTATTCTGTCTCCTACAGACTGTTGAGGGAAGAGCTATGCCTTGAATATAAGGCATCGTCAGACCACACTCTGATGGACTTCCTGCATATTCGAAAAAAAAAACACAAAAATGACCCATTCTAAAGACATAAACCTTGCCTATAATATAAAAAGAATCTGCTAGAGGTCTGTCTCCCAGAGGCATCCCCTTTTCTAGAATAAGATCCCCATCTATGAGAAGGAGAGTTCTTCCATAATGCAATAAAAGTACAACCTGGCCTATTGGATGGGGAACAGGAAAGTCATTCTTGGTTTGGCACCTGTGTCTCTAATGCACAAGGGCAGTCTGTAAATGGTTCATCTCCCAGCCCCCTGCTTATAAATATTTCATTTCTTAAGCCCCTGCTTACTTACAAAGGTACCAAAACGTATTAGAGATTGGGATGCATGGCTTGGTTTAAAAAAGCTCCAGTGGTTATTCGCCTATCACACATCTATGAACCTATGAACATATAGGGTAGGAGCTTCTCTGTATATTCTTGGTAACTTTTTCCCTGTTTTCTAAGCCCCAGCAAAATCACACTGATTTTTTGAGTCCTGCCCTTTCATCTGCCTGTAATTTGCAAAGTTTTTCTCCATAGGAGTGCTCTGGAAAGTGGTAATAGCCCAATAAGTTTCATAGTTAACAAATATAAATAATAATCCATATACTCTGTGAAACTCTAATGTTCCAGTTTAATCTGATTCTTATCATTAAATGCTTGCCCTATAATTTTAGACACATTCTATTTAGAATCATTGCTAACATCCCTGCCTCTAATATAGCATATATCTTCTACCCAGTTGCAAATATATGTTCACTAGCCAAAATACTGAAAATATACTTGAATATGTTATAAAGTATAACATTTTTATTGATAAACAGCATGGTTTTCTTCCAAGCTATAGCACATTAACTGTACATTAACACTAATTTCCCAAAAGGAACAAGTAATACTAACAGAAAATATATTCCTAAATGAAAAAAAGCTTTTGAAACAGCTGACAATTTAGCATTCCTACAGAAATGAACACGCACTGAATTCTCTACAGATGTCACTCTGTGGTTTGAGAGTTAGCTTACTAATAGAATGTTCAAAGTGGTTTGTCCCAGTGTAACCTTTCATACAGGGACCATCAGTAAAGAGGTCCCATAAGGGTTAGTCTTACGTCCGTTGCCCTTTGTCTTTTCTTTAATGGAATCACCTGGGATCTGCTATAAATCTATTAGTTTCTATATGCAAATTATATCCCCATTACAAAATATAACAAGACCCAGTTCACACTGAATGAAGGACTACAGAAAATTTTCAAAGATGTATGGAATTTGTTTGCTCATAACATAAAATAGTTAATAAGGTTAAAAAAATAATGGCAATGGCATTTGGAATACAATTAAGATTAACTCAAAACATTACAATTGCTTACACATCAGAAATTCAACCATCACTGACCATACAACAAATATATCTTTACATTTAAACCTCTCCTTTAACCTTCCTCCTGAATCGAAATTAACAGAGTTAAATGAGCTTAGAATGTCTTACAAGATATCTGTCTTGCTTATTATTGAAGCAAGGCATAATATAGCAGTAAATGTACTAATTCATAGGCGTGAATGCATCCTCCAATTATAGCACACTGCTCTCTGGTTAGAATACTGCACTATTTCCAACTACAGAAAACAATATGCTTAGGTCTGTTAATCAAACTTGGAATAGTGATCACCATTGCATTATGCTGACTAGAAATAAATTGCTTTCAGTAACAAATGGGACATTATTGCTTCTGAACACACTTATATATAAAATTATACATGAAAAGAACTGCCCCTTTTCCTTAATAAACTGCATATTGCAAATCCAAACTAGCCTCTCAGGAATTGATTGTAAGCATTATTCAGGCAACCATTCATACTAACAGCCAGTGAAAAAGTGTTTTCAGAAATTAAATTTGCAACATGGGAAAATGTTCCTTGAAAAAACTAAGAAAAGTAGAACAGCTGTAACAGTTCAAGAAATCCCTTAAGACCCAACTTGTCAGTGTTAACAAACATAACTATGTCAGACATATAGGCTGATATTCTTTCTTATTTGGCCAACCAACCAGTCTCCATTTCTACCTCATCCTTATCAATTTACAGTCATGCATTATCTATTGTGTGTGTGTGTGTGTGTGTGTGTGTGTGTGTGTGTGTGTGTGTGTGTGTGTGTGTGTGTGTGTGTATATATATATATATATATATATATATATATGTATATATAAATATATATGTATATAGTGTGGGAGGGGACAACACAATAGCTGGTTGTTAGTGCTTAAAGTAGCACAGCCAGCTGACACACGATTATCAGAAGCTAGCATAACAGTCTACATCTGCGAGTTTCTTAACTACTTCTGTACCAAGTTACAAGGCCTTACTGTGCTTGAGTGTTGCATTATATGTAAAGTGGCACCATCCTGTAACTTGCATTGTACAGAAGTAAAAAATTGGGATACTGTTAATTGTACTAAAGGGGCATCTTTTGCAACTTGTTAAAAGGTCAATTCTTCTAAGCAGATAGTTGCATTATGCTTTTTCACAGTATTGCTGTAGAATGTATACTGTTATGCATTAGTATACTTTTATATAAATTTGTGAGCCCATAATGGTTATTTGCTATTGTATTGAAAAATTCTATAGCTCTTGAATTGCTGGTTTAAAAAATGTTTCACACTATCCTGAAAAGTGCTTTGCTCTGTAAACTATTTACAGATTTGTCTTTATTATGACTAACTTGAATATTGTGCTTCACTAAAGATAAATTTCTCCTGTCCTTGCCTGTTTGGCTCAGATTATGACCAGGGGCGGTTTGTGCTATAGGACTGCAGGACTGCAGCCCCAGCTGTGGAAAGACAAAAAACAAAATAAAAAATTTGCGAAAAAAAAGGAACAAAAAATACATTTTTCTCGATTCCCAGAACTCTGCGTATGTGTGATTGCACAGAGTGGGAACTCCAGACTGCTTTGTCATTAGTCTGGATAGGAGGAAAGGCCATCTCTGCCTTGCAGCCCAGACGTCTTTGCGATGACGACCGCACAGAACGGAAGACATCAGGACTGCAAAGTACACATGCTGGAGCCTGCTCTCACAGGAAAACCTTCCCCAGGAAGACATTTAGCTGTGTGGAACTGTTACAGGGACTAGCTTCTGCTGCAGATGGACTCATTAGACATCATTCAGCTGCAGATGGACTCGTTTCAGGTAGGGAACTGAAACAAAAGCTGTTTTCAGTAGGGAACTTCATTGCTACTGTATTTGCTTGTAAATACAAAGAATATAATTAAATGCAGGTTGTATGCACTACAAAGTGGAGCAATCCCTTTCCTAAATTTGATTGCATACAGCATAAAAACACATTGTGGAGGAGCAGTAAGATAGCTGTCATCAGTTTTTAAAAATGTTTAGACCACTTATCATTGTTTTCACTGCTTTTGTATTTTGCTTGTGTGCACACTTTGTTCACTGAGTCTTCACAACTTACTTAAATGATACTGAGTGTCGATGAACTTATTCTGTCAGATACTACAGGCAGCACAGGATGCCAATAACTTAACATGTTTCACCTCTTCATTTACAGAAAACAGAACACACCATCATCCCCTTAAGCCTGCCAGATTTGTGCTTATTCCATTTTAAACATGTTTTATTTCCATTGCCCACCACGATGGTTGAGTGTTGTCACACTAGTATTAGCAAATCCCATACGTATAATGTGTATATAAAGGTAGCAGAACTATAATGCATGATGTTAGTATCACAACTGGGGATGGCATTGACAGTGTGTGTGTGTGTGTGTGTGTGTGTGTGTGTGTGTGTGTGTGTGTGTGTGTGTGTGTGTGTGAGTGTGTGGCAGTTAGGGAGACTGTCTAGTTTAACACTATTATTATTGTATGCGGTACACAACTGTTTCTCACAGTTTGTTGTAATAAAAGTCTGAGAGGCATCTATTTCATATGAGACTAAGTAATAAATTAAGCTTAAAACATTGCTGTTCTTAGTGAACAGCATCTGTCTGAAAAACTATACAGTAACAAGGTTTCCCAGCACTTTCCTAGATGTTATTTTGTTGCATTAGCATTTTGTACAAACTGTTTGATGTTCTTCGTGTTTCACTGTTGCAGTCATCACATTTGGGTTATCTGCCTGCAGGTAGCCCTCAGCCGGCCTGAATACCAGAGTCTTCAGATTTGTGCGTCAGATGCTGACACTTCTTCCATGACGTCAGGTGGTCAGGGGTATAAAACATGCAAATGATGCCATTACATCAGTCTTTCTTTCCGTGCAGTGCCCGAAGCAGTAGCAGTTCGCAAGTGCCGGTCGGCCGGCTCCTGAAATTTTCATTTTCAAGTTTCAGACCTGAAGTCTTCAAAAAGATAAGTACTCCGTTGGAGATCCTTTTTTCTTGCTCTAACCGATGTCAGAAAAAATTAACAATTGTCTTGCCTGTGGAAAGCAAATACCTCACAGAGATTTTCATTCTTACTGCATCACCTGTTTAGGCCCTGACCACGATGTCCCTCGCTGTGGGTTTGTGCCTTGTTCAACACCAAAACTATTTGTCATCAGGCTATTTTTGTAGCTAAATACTTTCATTCTCGATCTCCGTACTCCAAAATGGCTTCGTTAAGCCATCCAATTACTTGAACTCCTAAAAAAACGTAAGGATAAAGATAGAGACAGACTACATAGGTCCAAAACTGCCCACAATGCTTCCGATAAGCTAGTCGCCAGCCCGCCGGTACTCAGTGAGGTGCTTTCACATCCCCTGATACCCACTACTACAGATTTGCAGGCCTCTACTGAGACCCATTCAGAGTCCGGTATGCCGGGAGATGCTTCTTTGGTTATCGAACCTGCAGATGTCTCTACCTTGGATGGGTTCAGAGCCGCTGCGCATGCATCGGCTTCTGAGGGTGTATTCAGGCCTACTGATTTTCATATCAAACTGACAACTTCATTTCAAGCTAAAAATACCAAATTCCTCAGGCCTAAAGCTCACACTAAGCCTAGAAAACCAACGACCAAAGCACATTCTCAGGCCCATATGCCTCAAAAACAAATGATTAGAATGGCTGAAGACCTTATTACCTTAATTAGGGGAAGCCAGCCTAAGAGACCTAGAACTGATTTTCTTTCTGATTCTTCTGATCAGGAATCTGATATCTCTGTTCCTTCTGACTACCAGGATTTACCCTTATCTACTTATGAAGATTGTGATGAACAGGATTCCATTCCCTCTGCATCCCCTCTAGACGATTTTTCTTTTGGTGAAACCTTGCATACCCTTAGGGAGCATTTCTGCTGGGAAAGCCAGGACTATTCTCAATCCAAAAAGAGACTTAGGGAACTTTTAAACCTACCTCAACACAGGCCTCTAGCTATCCCTCCTGTTCTGGAGATTGTAGATGATGTTTTCTTGGAATCCAGCCTTACCCCAGACACTTCCAGCTCCCAGGAAACCTGACAGGTACTACAGAGTACCTGACTCTCACAAATTCCTTTTCAAGAATCCTACGGCGGATCCAGAGACCATTTCCCATGGACCAAAAGGCATTAAGGCTACTACTGCCAAAAATCCTACCCCTTCTGATAGGGATCCTAGAGCTTTAGACAGATGGGGTAAGAATGTATATACTTCTGCCACTTTGGCCATTAGAGCTTTAAATTGCCAGTTTCACATGTTAAATTATCAGCAGCATATTATGAGCTTAATTAAACAGAAAATGATGTTGATTCCTGACTGTGTTGAGCACAAAGATTTACAAGAGTTAATGCATTCTGCTGACCAAGTAGGTAAACATACTTTGCAATGTGGTTATGATGCTTTAGAAGCATCATGCAGGGCTGCTGTCACTGGGTCTGTACTTAGAAGGCATGCTTGGCGTAAGGAACAAAACTTGCAGATCATGTTAAAACTAAATTACTGGATGCACCCTTACACCAAGAGTGCCTTTTTGGCAACAAAGCAGAAGAAGTCCTCAAAAGGATGGAGGAAAATGCTAAATCTATGCAAACTATTAAAGATTTCTTACAAGTACAGCCACCTAGATTCAGTAGGCATTGGCCTTCAAAGAACTGGTCCTTTCCAGTGCCTTCCAGGCCTTCTCAGTCCAAACCCAGGAGTAGAAGACCACTAAGACTTCAGTCTTAGGCTATGCACAGATCTAAGCAGTGAAGGGCTCCCACTTCCAAAGCAGGGAGTAGTAAGCCTCCCCCTATGGAAAAATGGCACAATGACTTATCCTTACCCCTACCAAGCCTTGCTCAACTTCTTGCTCCCTTAGCAGGAAAGCTCGCCCTGCATGCAAAAAACTGGGACCTCATTATCCAAGACAAATGGGTTTTAAACATAGTTTCCCTAGGATACAGATTCCACTCATTCCCAACCCCAAGTGAATGGCCAGACCTTTCCCCAAACCAGTGGGCGGAGGCACAAAAACAAGTGCTCTCTCTCCTCAGTATCAGGGCTATTCAATCTGTTACAGCTGAACAAAGGGGACAAGGTTTTTATTCAAGACTGTTCCTGGTTCCCAGAAAAGAAAACTCCTGGCTTTCTATCCTGGACCTTTCTATTCTCAAAACCTTTCTGGTGGTTCCAAAATTCAAAATGCTAACTCTTCAGCAGCTTCTTCCTATGCTAGTCAAGGATGCCTGGATGGCTGGCAACTCTAGACTTAAAAGAAGCTTACCTGCACATCCCAATAAGGGAATCCTGCAGAAAATTCCTATGCTTCAGGGCAGGCTCCATGCAGTTCTCTGCTCTGCCCTTTGGCTTATCTACTGCACCCAGGGTATTTACAAAGTGCCTAGCTCCTGCCATTGCATTTTGCAGGCAGAGAAATATTCAGATTTACCCATATTTGGACAATTGCCTGATTCAGGCAGAAAGTCAGGACTTGCTATTACAGCACCTGGCATTTAAAGAGACTTCTAACTTCACTGGGATACACCATCAATGAGAGGAAATAACACCTATTACCATGCCAACAGATTGTATTCCTGGGAGCAAGCTTGAACACAACTTCCCAGATGGAATTCCTCACTCCAGAGAGACAAGTTCATTTGACAACCTACTTCAGACTACTGGCCACAAAATCCAGCTATCTGCAAGGAAAATCCTGCAAGCCCTGATGTTCATGGCCTCTTGCATTCTGTTAATTCCATATGAAAGACTGCATATGAGGAAACTTCAGTGGTACCTAAAAAGCCAATGCTGTCAACATTCTCAGGACCTGGAAGCAATGATTCCTATTATCCCTTGTCTAAGGGCAGAGTTCCTTTGGTGGGCAGAGACCTGCTACCACAACAAGGGACTCCCTTTCACTCTATCCCCTGCCGCCCAAACCCTAACAACAGACGCATCAGACTATGCATGGGGGGGGGGGGGGCTCACATGGCAAGGCAGTGCATTCAGGGCAAATGGAACCCAAAACAGATGCATCTGCATATCAAACAAAAAGAAATGTTAGCTGTATAGAATGCTCTGACAGCCTTCAGAGACCTTATTCTTCCAGGACAGCTATTGGTAAAGACAGACAACACCACAGTTATGTGGTCCATAAACATGCAGGGGGGAACCCATTCCTACCCAATCTGCAGACTAGCCATGGTCCTGTGGAACACAGCCTTGAGCTACTAAGTGAACCTTCAAGCTCAATTCCTGCCAGGCAAGCTAAATTCACTGGCCGACAACTTAAGCAGAAATCTCTTGGACCCACACAAATGGAAACTGGAGCCCAAAATATTCAAGCTCTTGAGGATCAAATGGGGGACTCCAGAGGTAGACCTGTTTGCCTCCCCTCAGAAGTACCAGTTGAACAAATTCTGCACCAGAACACCTCACATTCAAGCTTGGAAAGTGGTTGCCCTGTCCTTTACCTAGGAAAGCCTCTCAGTTTATGCCTTTCCCCCTCTGCCTCTCCTCTCAAACATTCTACTAAAGATCAAACAGGACAAGCCAAAAACAATACTGATTGCACCAGACTGGCCACGCCAGCACTGGTACCCCCTTTTGCACAGTCTGACAGTGCTACAACCTTGGCACCTGCCTCAGACCCCTTCCTTGCTGTCACAGCAGATGGGCCAGATTCTGCACCCTCAGCTTCAAACCCTGAACTTTGTAGCCTTTCTAATTCCCTGACCTCACCTTCAGCAATCCTCAGTAAGCAGGTGATGGATGTCATTCTTGAGGCAAGGAGGCCTAGTACTAGAAAATCTTATTCAGAAAAGTGGAAAAGATACTGCTCCTGGAACCAGGCTCAGGGGATGGGCACAACGGTGCCCAGCTTACCTCATATTCTAGATTATTTAGCAGAAATGCTCCACAAGGGCCTATCTTTCTCTTCAATTAAGATTCATGCCTCTTCTCTCATCCTATGTTAAAATAATTCCTTAGAGGGGCCAACAATTTAAGACAGCCCAGAAGGGCTCCCACTTCAGCCTGGGACCTTAACTTTGCATTGGAAAAACTCTTTCCCCCTTTGAACCAGCTGTGATAGCAGAGATGAAAGTCCTTTCCTGGAAAACAGCTTTACTTCTAGCCATCACTTCAGGAAGATGAATGTCTGAACTGCAGGCCATCATGGCAGTGGAACCCTTCATTATCTTCCATGCAGATAGGGTTTCCCTCAGGACTAATCCATCCTTCATGCCCAAGGTGGTGTCTAGTGTGGCTCTAAACCAGTCCATTCATTTGTCTACTTTTTCCCTAATCCTCAGAATAAAGAGAAAAGGATACAGCATTCTCTGGATGTACACAGACAGCTTAGAAGAAAATCTGACCAGCTGCTAGTGAGATTTACTGCAGGGGCAGAAGGGAAGGCCATTTCAAAGCAAACCATTTCCAAATGGATAGCACATTGCATCTATTTCTGCTACAAACACCATGGAAAACCTACCCCACAGGGGATAAGAACACATTACACCATGGCTACATCTAACTCTACTGCATTTCTCAGAGGAGTCCCTACCAGGGACATCCTGGAAGCTGCAGCCTGGAGCTCTGTACATTTCTTCACCAAGCAGTACCACCAGCCTATCTTCTCTAAATCCAGAGCTGGATTTGCCACAGCAGTTTTACAGGACCTTATTGCTAGCCCTAATGCTCTTTAACTACCTCCACCCTTCCTTAGCTTTGTGATGACTGCAACAGTGAAACATGAAGAACATAGTACAGTAGTGTACACTTACCATAAATGTAGATGTTCGAGTGTATTCACTGTTGCAGTCCTGGTTACCCTCCCTTCAGCCCCCTGACTTATCTTGACTTTTACCTTTCCTCCTTGTTTGGCATATATTACATCATGTGTATTTGCTTTTTGCTGGGGGTGTTCCATACCATATAATTGCTTCCTATTGTGGGGGCACCTGACATCTGGGGCAATAAAAACGGATGTAATGGCATCGGCTGCATGTTTTATACCCCTGACAAACTGATGTCATGGAAGAAGCAACAGCATCCGATGCACAAATCTGAAGACTCTGGTATTCAGGTCAGCTGAGGGATACCTGCAGGCAGATAACCCAAATGTGATGACTGCAACAGTGAATACACTCAAACATCTACATTTATGGTAAGTGTACACAACTGTACTTTCTGTATTGCCTAAATGAGATAATGCACAGCATGCTTTAGCGGCCAGAAGTTTGCATATTTCTTAGTGTGTCGTTAACAGGATTACCTTACCAGGCCTGCAATCTGCCTTAGACTGGACACCAATTTTAATATTTCTTTTTGAAGTTGGGTCACACTTTCTGTATCTGTTCTTTGCATTTGGGTACTCATGTATTCATGTAGTTTTATGTATGTATACATGAATAGTTATGCTTATCTTTCTTATCTGAAAATGTTTCACATTTTGCTCGGACAGCCAAACAGCATTTTCAGACATATGGACAGTAGCACAAGTCCGCTGAAAAAAAAAAGAATTTAATTTGAAGACAGTCATCCTGAAAACAGACATTGAAAAGGCAAACCATAGCTGGTCACAGCAGGCTAGAGGGCTGTCTCAGCACGGAAGGTTTAACAAATATTATTTGGGGCATATCTGTGTCACAGTAAAATTTCCAAAAGGTAATTGAGCTGAAAGGCAAAAATATTAAAATAAACTCCTTTTGTGATGGATAAAGTAGCACTCGTTTAGCCTTTCAAGCTGTTATTCAGCATTTTAGCAGAAAGCATTTGCCCTGGAAAATTAACCATTTTTTTAACCACATTTTTGCCATCTGCCTCCTTCTCCCACAGTCTCTCTCTCTCTGGATGATCCTACCCCCGGGCTGTCTGAAGACATTTCTTCTTTTCACAAATGTTTGGTGTCATGCCTCCCAAATTAATTGGCAGTCACGCTACACCCCTCTCCAAACGTTGCTTGCATGCATGTTTCATAGGTGTGATTTTTGCAAACATCTGAGAAATGAAAACAGAGTGTGTGTGTATGTGTGTGTGTGTGTGTGTGTGTGTGTGTGTGTGTGTGTGTGCATTTGTGTGTTTGTGTGTGTGTGTGTGTGTGTGTGTGTGTGTGTGTGTGTGTGTGTGTGTGTGTGTGTGTGTGTGTGTGTGTGTGTGTGTGTAAATTTTTGCCTCATATTTGTTGTGTTCTGTTCCTCATAAAATCTGTGGTTTCTATATTTTTGTTGTCTTACATAGCTGATAGTGCAGTGGTAGCATTGTTGCCTGACAGCTACAGATTCTCTGGTTTGTTTCTTGGCTGGGGTGCCTTCTGTGTGGAGTCTGCATGTCCTCCCTGTGTTTGTGTGGATTTGCTCTGGTGTCCTCCCATTTTACAAAGATATGTGTCTGGACTGTTTCTCCCTGGGCCTCTGCTGAAAATTGGCTTTAGTTGCAAGTCAGGCTTTCCTGGTTAACAAATGTTAAATAAATAAAAATGACAGACATTTGAATTTCAGGCTTCATATTCTTCAGAAAGCACATGATAACACAAAACCTTTTATTCTAGCATTTTTTTTAAGTTTATAAGATGGATATTTGACATCTGTCCCTATTTTTGGAACTGTATTTCCCCATTATTGGCTTCTTCCAGGTTTTTTGTGCTAAGGTTGAGACCTATGGTGAGAACTGGATTAATTGAATATGTTTGGGGACTGTAATCCCCCATTATTGGCTTTGTTCAAGTGTTTTGTGCTGTTGACAGCTTTGGTGAGAACTGAATTCACTAAATGGTAGCCATTCAGGTTTCAGTCTTCCTCTCTTTCACAAAATAGCTGAGTTGGCATAGTGGTATGTTGTTCTGACTGTTTTGCACAGAGTCCTGCGTTCAAGATTTGTCAGTGAAATGTATGGTGGTATCACAGCATTTTATTCTAGCAACTTTCCAGCATTATACAAGCAATGTTTAAAATGTGTCCCTGGTTTTTGACCCCCCCCCAATAAATGTTGGCTTTTTCCAGATTTCTTGTGCTGCAAAGTTCAGAGATACAGCTAAATGTTGAGTGTATTTTACAAGAAGCAGAGAGCTGCCGGGGAACAGAAGTTTAGTGCTACTTATGCTAAGTCTGTTAGCATTGTTAATAGCACAACCAGTAGTGTAACTGCTTTTGATGCAGAAGGCTGTGGGTTCTACTCCCACCATATGGAGATGCATTGCTGATACTGTACTGTGCTGTAAAGGTGGTGGATGCCCCAGTCCATTTTGGCGAAGATACCTAGTAAATATGAACCTATCAGTTTGCCATCCATTCCCTATTGCAGTATTACTAGCTTATAATTTTTTTAATGTAATATAGGCAATTTATTCCTCAAGGGCAGCAGGCACTTTATTTGTAGATGAAACAATGAAATATAAAGTGGTTTGCTAGCAGCAACCTCTTCATTAGTAGATGACTTTTACTTCTTCAGAGATTGTGCATATTTACTGATACTGGTGGACTGTAGAAGTTTGAGTAGAGTTTTATGATGGAAATGTTCTGAATTAGGCAGTTTTGTCATTATTGGTGCATGCATTTTGTTTCATTGTTTACTGGAAAAATGTTCAAAACAATAAATTTAAAATGCCTTCTAACAACTGTACTGTATTGTACAAGGAATATAATTTAATACAAGCAGGAAGCCCTATAAAAGAGCACATGTATGTTTCGTGTGCAAGGGGCCTATGATTTGAAAACATCCCAAAGTTAATCATTATCTGTCACTGGCAAAATGTATTTTCTTTGAATGTAGGTTTCTATGCTGTTTCAATGAATGTGAGTTTCAAGGGCAGAGAAGTTTTAATGCTAAGTCTATTTTCACTGTGAGACTGCATTGCTTTGTTTACGAGATGTCTATTAGTGTTTGTCCTGTAAAATGCAAAATAAAACTTTCAAATGAAATCCATATCATTGCAGAAGTAAAGCAGTATGTGTATTACAGTGTTCATGGTAAATGGGGCGAAATAACCAAGGAGTGGGACAGTGGAATGGCTGCAGGGGGGAGGCTCCATTCAACCATGCTTTTGTGAGGGGGGAAGGGCAGCATACTCAGACAGCCCCGGCTAAACTATACCTCTCAATTGTCCAGATTTTTGCAGAATGAATAGATTTTTGCTTCTTATTTTTGGTTTGTTCCTCATAAAATTTGTGGTTTTCTGGCAAATCATTTAGGAATTAAGTCACTAAATAATGACAGACATTGAGTTTCAGACTTCATAACCTTCAGAAAAATGCATGCTAAAGCAAGACCTGTTATTCTATCAACTGTCATGTTTATACAAGAGCAGTTTTTAGACTGTTTGTATGTCCCCCTAATATATTTGGCCTTGTCCAGATTTCTTGCATTAAGAGGTTGAGAGATATGTGGAAATAGATCGCTTTATAGAATTAGGAATATCCAAACCTCTCAACTGTCCCCAATTTTGGTTCAAAATATTGCTCTCCCCCTAATAATCCCTCCACAAAATGGCGATTTTAGAAGAAAATGTGGAGAGTTTAGAATTATAACAGAGTTATAGATTACTTTTATTTCAGAAATGCATAAAGATTTTCTTATTTTGTCACATGCTCAAGCTAACAGTACTAACATTAAAAAGAAGTGTCCCTTCTCTGACAGGTTCCCAGCTGTATTATGTGGCAATTTTATATTTTTAAATCACATTTGGTCCGTTTTTCATAAAATTGTGATTTTCTAGCAAATTAGTAGCAAATTGTTAGAGATTGATGTTGGAAAATAATGACAGACATTTGAGTTTCATACCCTTCAGAAAATTCATACTAATGCAATACCTACTACTATTCTATTATCTTTCTAAGTTTATAAGATCAATATTAAAAAATTGTCCTTATTTTTGTCCTTTGTCCCACTTCTATGTACGGCTTTGTCCAGATTTCTTGCTCTGAGGTTGAGAGGTATGAGCATCAGAGCCATCACCATCAGCCAGAGACATTTCAAATTGTGACATACTTGTTGCATCCCACTCCCCCATGTAGTGACTCTGGATGAGTCCAAGCAAGGCAAGGAGCAGTTATGCAGTGTAAATGTGCAGAGTATCCCCCATCCAAGGTAGACACAATACGACAGTGGCTTTTCATCTGTCCTTGATTTTGCAGAATGTTCTGGTTTTCTGCCATATTTTTATACTGTTGATTTATGCTTCTTATTATTCAGAAAATGCATGCTGTTGCAGTGCCATGTTGCTCTGTGTTTAAGTAGCAATGCTTTAATGACCATCAGGTAAGCTTGTCTGAGATTATAAGATGCAAGTAACCTTTAATAAGCATACTGTTAAATAATTACCAACACTGAAAGCCTTTTTGTTGTTGCCATGCAGAGAATATTTACATAACTAGCAAGCGTTAGGTATTGAAATGCATATGACAGTACTTGTAATAAAGGACAGGATTACAGTATTTTCAGAAGCTCATTCTATTTGTTGGAGATTTGCAGTCATCTTTGCAGGCTTTACCCGTAAACTAAGCAGAATGCCAATCTTTCATGTGTGGTCCATAACCTATGCAGTAATCCTTTAAGCAATTTATCTTGAGCTTGTTTCTTGTTTGCTGTTCATTTTTTACTTTGATCATGTTTCTCCATGAAACAAGTAGACAGTTGTTGTCAGGCAGCAGGTCTTTTTTGGATAAGAAACATTTTTACAAGTGTGGGTATCACAGAGATTGCTACTTTCAACATGTCACTTGGTACATTTATAAAGCTGAAAATAAATTATAATTAGAACTGCAGTGAAAGGAGAAGTTTGTTTTTTATACTTGATTTTGACTGGTATTCCAGTAATGTATTTTAAAAGTAATTTAGGTTCATAGGTTGGTACTAGGCTATCGGCCCTAGGGCCTACACAAGCCTAGCCATAACAATTCCCTGTCTATTTCTTCCCACACTATTTACTTCCTACTTACTTTATTTTTCCATGCCTCGCAACCATTTTGTTTCCATCTAGATATTAAGTAGGCTGTCATATAGCCAATGCATTGAAATATTTTTTTCTTCTACACTTCATTTTGTCTTGATTGGACTCTCGTAATGACAGTTTGGCACCCAGGGCAGCGTATTTAATTAAAGTTCCAGTTGTTGTGGTTTTGAACATAGCTTCACCCCTTTCTAGTTGGCCACACCACTTCCCATTGGCCCCACCCATTCAGCTGTCTCCTGCAGCCCCCCTTTAATTTGAAGTCACCAGCCACCACTGATTATGACTGAAATGATTCCTCAGACTAGATGATTAACAAGTAATAAAATAAATTAAATAAAATCTCCCACCAATATTGGGACATAAAGCTAAGTTTCTTGATGGTCTCTTCGGCTGTACCTTTATGCAAAAAAACTATGAACCTACAAATGTTGTACAATGGTGGTAGTGAAAGCCTGATTTCTTTTTTCCCTTTCTTTCACATGTGATGCCAAAAGTAGAAAACCCTTTTAAGTGCTGGGTCTTCGGACAGTGAAATACCAAAGTTAGAGCTACATTGCATATGACATACTTGTTTATTCTTGCTCATTAGATTCTGTCTCTTTATAGTCTGAAAAGGCAGTTTACTTAGCTAATAGACACACTAGTAAGAAATGTGCATAAGGCCAATATCTCCTCTTATCTTTACTGAGGTAGTGCCTGCATTTCATGCTAGAAAATGTGTGCTCTTATATTTTGTATTTCCTGCAGTTACTTTTTCTGTAACCTACTGTGCTTGCTAATGGCCTGTGATGACATGGAGGGGACAGTGTGATGAGACTGAATTACACGACAAAGACAACCCTTTTCTACAAGGTGTGGAGAATGCAATTCTTTCAGGTCGGGGTTAGGGTGTACAGTATAGTAGCTGTATTTTCTTTGTTGAATAATAGAATCTTTCTGAGGAAGGCACCAGATTGTTGACATTTTCAAAATATTTACATCGTGTTGTAATGTGAGACAAACACAGATGAGCTGTATCATTCTGCATGTCAAGAACAGTAAGAAATATTTCCTGATTAGTGATTCCAGCTGCTGTGAACCTGTCAGTAAATGACACACTACATGACAGAAACAGAACATGTCTGTGCCCTTCATTTCATTTGCGCAACATGACAAATACAAAGCCAAAACAACTGAGGAGGTAGCATTATCTGTAATACTATCATGTAGGGATAATAATACACTGAATAATGGGTTGATAGTCTTAGCATAGAAAAGTATTTCAGTATTGCAGGTGATAATTTCCTTATCAATTATCTGTGTAGGGGTGATCATTTTCTGCCCACTTAATTACTGACTAGAATACAATGCCGAAGTTCTTATGTTCATATATATGTGCTGCTATCACTTACCTAACCCACTGAACAAGGCTTCTTTGATTCATTGTACTCTGGTTCTACATAATTTAAGGGAGACTTTCTTAGATGGCTTTTGTATATTTCCTGTTTTATATACTTTTATTCCCATCTATATGTGTCTTATTACTACATAATGCTGGCAATCATTTGCTGCAGTTTTCTCTGCATTTTGTGTACTGGTTTCTTTTCTGTCTTCTATTTTTTTTTTGGTCTGATTGATTCTTGGGTTTCTTTTTTGTTTAAGGTTTGTGCTTGTATACTTGTGTTTTGACACTCATAATGTGACCACTGCAATGACCTCTGCTTTCCATTACTTTGTGTTCGTGTGTGTTTGCGTGAAAGGGTGGGTGTTGGGGGGTTGGTTGTAATATGTGATAGTACTTTTTTTCTACATTTGTTGAGACATTGCTGCCATTTCATATTGCCATTGGTGTATTCCTGTGAAGTATGGTTAAGTAAATACTTTTTGTTAACTGCATATCAATAATAGTTATAATATCAGTCAACTAGTATGCAGGGCCTTAGGATCAAGAAATTCATTTTTAGTAATGATTGTCAGAAACAGAATGTTGGTACAAGGCTTTCTAATACAAGTAGCAGCTATTAAAGGAGCTATGAGTAGTTATTACTGAACTGAATTCCCAACTTCAAGTTTGCCAGTGTGCAGTAGTTCTAGATGCATTTCAAATAACAGGCTAAAACAGAAAAGAAATATAACTGTTGCAAGCAAACATTTAAACCATGTGTGATTATGCAGGATTTATTAAAATAGTGAAGAAAAACGAACATAATAGCTTCTGTTTATTATAAGGAAGGTTGAAAAGTTATGCTTTAAGGGATGACTTGAAGGCAGGTAGCCCCGTTCATCCAAAAATGTAGATCCTAGTAAGCTAATGACCTAATTTTACAGGTTTTAAAATCATACACTTGGAAATAACTGCTGTCTCACACGGTCAAAGTAAAGAACACAAAATATCTGGCAAAAAAGTCGTAAGTTCTTTTGGAAGAAGGGTCACAAATCACATAGAACAAAGCTGATAACAAGCTAGACAATAATACAAGATCATACAGGACCCAGTTCAGATACTCATGCATGGGAGTAATCTTTTTATAACATGATGTATCATTAATATGCAGCAGAGCTCTGCACTAGCTTGAAGCAGTTTGGTTATGTGTCTGGAAGTCCAAGGTGCTGAATGTTGTTTTATTCCACACAGGAGTGACTGAGACACAAAAACTTCCACAAGAGGAGCCAGATGCAGGAACTCGGTGATGTCAAAAGATGGTAATAAGAGGATTGGATGATGGCTGACATGTGTTCATGAAATATCAACCAATCATCGAGGATCACCATGAAATCTCACACACACACATACACACACCCACACACACACACACACACACACACACACACACACACACACACACACACACACACACACACACACACACACACACACACACACACACACACACACAAACACACACTCACTAGAAACAAACTCCAGTCTCTAACACCTTAAATAACATTACCGGCATAGATAGAGCCAAGCAATTCTTCAAATTACTGTGGGCTACCAAAGCTTCAGTTTTGTATGCACTGATGTTCAACTAATTACTTTCCATCCAAGGATGAATTTGGCCTGATCCTCGGCCAAAGATTCACAACCATCATATTGTCCTGTTGAAAAGAGAGGTTGCTGACTTAGCTGCAGTCACATACTAATGGAATGTGATTCTCACAGATCAGTGCATGCATGTGCAGCAGTTAATATCTCTGAATTAGAATATAAGATTACAGCAATCTGGCAGAAGGGTGCTTAGGGGATGGTTTGTGCTCTGCACAAGGGATCAGTATGTTAGTTGTACTTTGTAGCATATTTCCATTTAGAGACTACTTATTTCATCATATAGGTATAGGGTTATTTCCATAAGTTAAATGGATATATTCCATAGCTCTCAAACTCTTAGCACAAAAATATGGACAAACCCAAAAATAATGGGGGACAAAGCCCTCAAAATAGGGACACATTTCAAATATTGCTCTTATAGACTTAGAAAATTGCTAGAATAAAAGGTCTTGGGTTACCAAGCATTTTCAGGAGGACATGAAGTCCAAAACCCAAATGCCTGTCATTATTTATTGAAGTCGATTCTTACTGATTTACCACAAAAATTCCGGAAACCAGCATACATTTTATTATGAACAGACCAAAAATATGAGACAAATAACTAAACAGCGGAGAGGTATTCCAATTTCATTTTTCACAGAATGCTATACAGATCCAGTTATAAAAAGAATTTGAGGAAATTCAGTTCCATTCATTGCAAATGTGAAATACAAACTCTTATTGAAATGTGTCCTTAAAATGAGGATGATGTAATTAACTGTTCAAAAAAAAAATAAATAAAAATCAACTGACACTGGGGATTGTTCAAGAAAGTAACAGATGCTGACTGTGTAATAGCACATTTTAGTTTAGAGTTTGATATATTTCCTGCTTATCGACTGGAGAAAGAGAAAAGTCCAAAGAAGGGTATCTGTTTGAATCAGATTGGAGGTCTTGTGGGTCTATAACTGCACATGCTATAAATAATAATCTGTTTTGTGTTAAATGATTTTATAGTGATGCTAGTAAAGAATATTGTAAAACATTGCAATACTAGCCATATCTGTTTACATTGCTTTAGTGAAAGTATAATAATTTTAAGAAATGAGCAGAAATCCCACTATTTAAATGCACAGATCAAATGATAACAGAATGCTGCAAAAAGCAGAGCAGCCTAATTATTACAGTATGTTAAAATTGCTTCCTCTACAAAAATACAGATTAAGCACCATCTCAAAGGGACATGTAGAGATGCAGCAATCTGAAATAACTGAACCCAATAATAAAGAATCCTACAGATCTACCTAATAAAAGGTAGAATAAAAACAGTTAAAGAACACATAGGGAGGTTTTTCTTCATTGAAAAAAATCTTTATTTACCCATATGTGTTTGTGGATGTGAGTGTGAGGCTTTACTGTCACGCCATGTTATTTGTGGAGCAACATCAAGCACCACCCATTCTGGGAAATTGTTCAAGCACCACCCATTCTGGGAAGTTGTTCAGACTCCTAGTTTACTTTGTAATCTGTGCTTGTAGCCCCTACTCCAGCAATACAAATGAAGTCTGGAAAGCAACCTAGCCCACCACAGCCATCTCCTCTGAATCAAGCATCACAATAACCTTATCACAAACACTGAATGTGAAACTTACAGAAATCGTAATACCAAATGCTAACAGCAGAGCTCATTGTTAGTGTTATTCACTTTGGGTTCCAGTGATCTAGTGTTCACCCAAAACAGACTGAGGAATTCACACCTTACAAAGCTGATTGCTAAAGGAGCTCTTCTTTGGATTTCATGTGGACCTCCTGTAAATCTTGGTGATGGTCGGAGTTCAAAAGCTTGCTATTCATTGGATAGGCTGATTGCTAAATTTAATGTGGACCTCCTGTAAATCTTGGTGAGGGTCGGAGTTCAAAAGCTTGCTATTCATTGGATAGGCTGACATAACGTAAATGAAAAAGATAATTTCTTCATTTTTGATCATAGAATGAACCAGTATAACAAGATCTAGTACATTTGTAAAGATCAGTAAAAAACAAAGCAGGAGGTAGCAGACACAGCTATGTAGAATAACAGCTTTATTATGAAAAGAGGTGAGCGCTTTTGTAGCACCAGCCACTTCATCAGACATTCGTTTTTGTTGGAGGTAACTCTTGCCAGCACCATTTGGTTTTTACTGCGGATACATTTCTAAAGATGTTGTGAGGCGTTGCTGTAGTGTAGCTGCACTAGAAAGTCTGTGTGCGACCGATCATATGGTGCTCTAAAGAACTCAGTATAGTGATTGAGGTAGAATCCTGCTGTAATTTTAACCAATTTCTGACATTTGTTAACTCCATACTGAACAGCAAACCTCACAAGTAAATGGTGCACTCCACCATTCAGCTGTATAAAAAGAAAGAGAGGTCATTCCTTAATTTTGCAATGCAAGTATTACTTTTGATTGCAGTGCAGCTGTTTAATACAGGCTTTTATGTCAGTGATTGTGGTTCCTGTTTAAACTTTAGCATTTACACAAGCACCCCTTACAGAATGAAGGGCTACTTTTGTTGTGTGTGTGTGGGCTCAGCTCACAATCACTATGCAGCCCATGGACATTAAATGCAATGCTTTGGTAATTAAGTACTTAAAAGTTTTGATCAGAACTTTCAGCTTTGATGCTATTAACTTAATCCATGTACATTGTACAAATGTATTACTTATATTGGGTATATATCACATCATCGAAGACACTAATTATCGAATCACTATTCAGCGAACCCACTTTGTCAAAATCTCACTTTATGGAACAGCCATTTAGTTGAAGTTTTTCATAGGGAAGAACAATGGCTGTTCAACCTACAGCCCATCACAAAATTCAAAAAATGTACCCCCCCATGGGTGTCTTTACCCCCCCCCCACCTAACTAACTATACCAACTCTGAGATCAGACTACAATGGTGAAAAGGGCAAATTCCTGATGATGGCCAACCTTTATTTTTCCCTATGAAAAACTTCGATTAAATGGCTGGTCGAAAAAGGGAGATTTCAGCAAAGTGGGTTCGCTGAATAGGGATTCAAAAATTAATGTTTTTGACAATGTGATATAGACCTACTTATATTACTGGTAAACTGTCAATGTATTTTCACCCACACTATGCCTACATTTGTAATTTCTGTTAAACACATTCAAATAAATATACAACCAAATGCTCATTTCAATATTTGTGTTGACTTTTCTGGTGTTCTGTAATGCCATGATTGTCTTTCTGTGACCAGTTCGTATAGGTTTTGCATACATTATAATTAATGCAAACCTTTTCCTTTCCTATCTTCTTATAACAGGTTAATTATTAAGCATTATTTATTTATTTAGTCTGTTGTCTTTGTTTACCTGGAAAGTCTGACTGGTAATACCCATTTTCAGAGGAGGCACAGGGAGAAAAGAAAAGAAAAGGTCCATTTGCTTACATTACATTATACTAAGTTCCAGTTAAACACAAAGTAGTTACATTTCTGTTTACATTTGTACACAAACAGTAGCTACATTTATACATTCTAAGATTTTACAGAGGTGGGAGTTACTAAAGTGAAAGCCCAAGTGCAACTTATTGGATTCTACAGGCAGCAGTTATATATAAAAACTGTTTTGTCACTTCAGCGAGAGGTTGAGTATTCTGCTTAAGGAGACTATTTGGAGAGTATTGTATGGTGAACACAGTCTTAACTTCGTGATGAGCATGTACATGACCAGGATTGGTTAAGATGGTGTTTAAGCAGTGGTTTAAAACTACTGAGTTTATCTGAGAGTTTTATTTTCTGGGAGATACTATTCCAGAGATTAGCACTGTAATGGGAGTAGAGTGGGTCTCCTGCAACATTATTTGACCTATTTGCAAGTATTAAGAATTTGCTACTAGAGTGATGTCCCTTGCTTGACAGTAGGGCAGTAATGCAATTTGTAGTGCAGGACATTATTCTGAATGATGAATGAGTTTGTGTGCTGTAGATAGTTGTGAATATGTTAGGTAGTTGTATAATTCAAGCCAGTTTAATTTCTTTAAGTTATGCCAATGGTGGGACCTATGAGGGAGATTGGTAGCAAATTTAAATATTTTATTGTAGCAGGATGCAAGTTTCTTTCTTTGAGTATTGTTTAAGTTTGTTAGGACAGGAGTGGTATACCATAAGAGAGTTGGAAAAAAGAAGGTGGTGGGTAGAGGTTTTCTTGCAGTATCCATAAGGAATCCATTAATCCTATAAAGAGAGTCTAGCATTTGTTGGGTAGATTTAATTTTGTGCAGTACATGCTGGTTATATTTGAGATTGTCATCCATTATAACACTAGAAGATTAATGTGACTTACTGTTTCATTGGCAGCATTATTTACAAAATTTATAGTGAAATATTGCTTTTCATTTTGGCAACTTTTTGAAGTAAAAGCATTAACTTAGTTTTATTGGGACTGCTCAGGAGGTTTGATTCTTTGAGCCAGGTTTCGACAGAGAAGAAAGATTGTTGGGTAATGTCTTGGAGTTTATTGATTGCCAAGGTCACACACATCAATACTGAGTCAACTGCATACTGAACTAAACTAGCATGGTGGAAGTGTGAAGGTCATTAATAAATACATTAAATAGGAGAGGATCTAAGACAGAGCCCTGAGGGATGCCTGTAGTAAATGGTTGAAGGGATGATTAGGTTTGTTGATGGCTTGTTCCCTTCATGATAGGTAACTAAGAAACCACAACAAGGAGTATTTTGAAAATTGAATGAGCAATTGCTGGTGTGAGACAGTATCAAATGTCTGATATACAAAGCTATGGAACACATAATCATGGACCTAATAAAGAAGGATATAGGGAATTTCCAAAATCTGGATCCCACACAGTTTGGTTTTGTGAAGGGTAGATCATGCCTGTTCAACTTGGTTGACTTCTTTAAGTCAGTCACCAGAGCTGTGGATGAAGGCAAAGTGGTTCATACAGCCTAACTTGATCTGGATAAGGCCTTTAATACCATTCCCCACTCAGGAATCATAGAAAAACTCACTAAGCTAGGCATCAACCCCTATATCACTAGGTGCATTGCAAACTGGCTCACAGATAGAACCCACAGTGTGAAAGTAGCTGACTCTAAGTCAGACTGTCAACCAGTCACAAGTGGAGTCCCACAGTGATCGGTTCTGGGTCTTCTCCTATTTGGCATCTACTTCTCTGAAGTCCAGGCCAGCACGAAGGGCTTCTGTCTGAGAAAGTTCACAGATGATTGCAAGTTGGGAGCCATGATTAATTCCCCAAGTGATGTTGACATCCTACAGAAAGGCCTCACTGAGATCAGTAGCTGGTGTCAGAACCTTGGCCTTAAGCTCAATGCCAAAAAAATGTGTTGCCATCCCCTTTGGGAAAAACCCAGTTCCCATGAATTACCACATCAATGGTAGTCCACTGAATACAGAAGGTGTTATAAGAGATCTGAGAACACAGGTTTACAGCAACCTCTCTTTTGACCACCACATTGCCACTGTAGTCAGAACGTCCTTCTATGTGGCTCATTTTATTACTAAGGGTTTTGCATCCAGGAAGAAAGAGGTCATTGTCTCCCTCTACTCTTCCCTCATTAGGCTATTCATTGAGTACAATGCCCCATTTGGCATGTACCTCACTAGACACCTGCAACAACTGAAGAGGCCGCAAAAGTACCTCAAAAAAGGATCCTAGGCCTTAAACAATTGTCCTTTATGGGCAAACTCAAAAAACTCCAACTATTCTCTGTCTCATATCATCTATTTAGAGGCAATCTGTGCTTGACTTACAAAGCCATGTCTGACCCAGCTCTGTTAGAAATGCTACATCTAAAGAAATCCCAATCCCTCCGCACCACATGCTCCAGAGACCTCAGCCTCATTGCCACAATCAACAGAACATGCTCGAGGGACAGGTTCATAAGCCAGAGACTGCCTATGCCCTGGAATAGACTTCCCATACATGTCAAGCAGAGCACCTCACTTGCCATCTTCAAGAGAAATCTTGATGAGTGGATGGGAAATAAAAAGTTCACCCCAAGGATCACTCCAGTGGCTCTACTTGATAGAGGCACTGGGAACTAACATTGGGTGGCATGATTTCAGGGCACTTCTATGGGCTAGGCTTGTAAAGGCTCCAGGGCCATTAGCCTAGTACACACCTATGAACATATGAAAGGGTTTAAAAAATTGCTATGAGGTATATACCAGCCAATAAATATTTAATTCACAGTCAAAAATTACATCCATCTTTTTTAGAATACTAGAATTTTCTATTTGACCACTTTTTCAATTAACCATAATACTTAATTGTATATTCCTTAGGATTGGGATCCCGTTTCATTTCCTGTAATTAAAAATGTTTCTTGACTTTCTTTTTTCTTTCATCTCTTCCTTATAAGGGCCTCCTTGTCTTATAAACTAGTTCAGAAGCTTTAAATCAGTAGTACTCAAGTGTTTATTTTACAGGAGTAGGCAGATAGCACTTTTGTATATAGATTGCATATAGTTTATGGGATGTATGTTGCATATTGTTGTGTGCTAGAAATTGCTAGTTAGCAATGCCTATACAATTAATGACATATGTCTTTTATTTGTGATAATTATGATGTATTCATAAAACATAATAAAGATTAAAAATAAATTATGCTTATCAAGGGAACATGCATAACACTTTTTGGTCTCATATGCACTACCATTAAGGTCAGGCATGTTCACATCCAGTACTTCACAAAATAGTCAATGCTACTAATGCCATAACCCATTACACTGGTAATAATAATAAATCTTCTGAACAAATTGTTCAGCTTCCAAGATTAAAAGTTGCCATTAAAATGTCATTAGTTAGAAAAATATTGCATGTTCAAGGAATAACTAAGCTATATATGCCCATGCCAACATCTACTGAGAATAATGCAGACAGTTCAGCAATACTTGTATTGTGAAATGCAATCAATAAGTAAGGTGTGAATACATCAAATTGTTGATATGAATATATCCATCCATCATACACAAAATACATGAAAAATGGAAGGATTCATATAAGTACATAACACTTAATAACATATTTTCCTTTCCCCCAACAGAAACCAAATGAAGAAGATGGATAAAAGATTCATAGCAGAACAAGTATTTCTTTGACTGTGTAGTACATTGCAACATAAGACATTAATTGTACACCTGTTGAGGAAAAAGGGTTAGAACTTTTTTTTCTGATTTGCATTTCTGTGGAAGTCAACCAGGTGGACATCAAAAGCCTTATCAAAATTTTCACTGCTACTAATGCAAAAATCCTTGACCTTGGTAATAATTAATACAAAAGTCTTCTAAACAATCTGGTCATCTTCCAAGATTGAAAGGTCCCATTAAACTGTCATAATTAGGTAAAAAAAATACTGCATGGTCAAGAAATAACTGTGGTACGCATGCCCATGTCAACAGCTACTCAGATGAATGCAGACAGGAAATAAATACCTGTATTGTGAAATGTAATGCATAAATAACATTCAATACATAAATGTGTTCATAACAGCAACATACGTTTGCAGCAAGTCAGTTGTGAAAGTAGAAAACAGTTTGCAAATCAAGTAGCAGTAAGTAGTAGTATCAAGTTCTCTGGATCCAAATAGTCTCCCCTACTATGATGAAAGTTCATTAGCCAACCAATTACTTTTCTATAGTACAGATTCAGCCCTCTTAATACTGTGAATATGCAAATGACATGCAATCCAAGCTCATCATCATTCTTGAATTCCACAATATGCACCAAGAAAAGGGAATGTGAACATGATCTAAGGACCTACATCATTATACACGCATGCCGTGCCTCTGCAAAAATGAGCAATGAGAAGTGTTTTCTGCTATATGCTTACAACTCTAAATGATTAGCGTGACTGCAGTATCAATCAGGAAGTGTCAGGGTGAAAAGACTTTCAAGAAATGCTGTGACTACCATTGACTGAGAACAACATTCCTAACATTGATATGAATTGCTTCTGAGAAAAGGTTTTCCTCTGAATTCAATTGTGCCTGCAATTCTAAAGAAGTACACTACTCACTGAAGCCTATATCAACTGCAAGGCAACAACACAGGAGTCTTGCTAATGGAACATTGATATAGGAATGATGATCACAAAATAGACAAGGAAAGAGGTGCAATGTTTACAATGTTTTTTATATTATGTAAGAAAGGTTTATTTTCCCTGTTGCAAGAATCATAGTCATGCACACATCTATTTACAAAGTACTCAAAACAAACTTAAGGAAATAGTTGCTATTACACATATTACGTCAATTGATATTATGTCACATACTGAGTATGCCTAACCTAAGTAAGAATTTAGTCCATGTTACAACAAGCCCATGTTCTAACATTTTGCTTATATATCTATCTATACAAATACACACACACACACACACACACACACACACACACACACACACACACACACACACACACACACATACACACACACACATACACACACACACACAGACACACACACACACACACACACACACACACACACATATATATATATATATATATATATATATATATATATTTTTTTTTTTTTTTTTTTTAAATCTTTTTCTACTGGACAACTGAGCCGAAATTTCAGAAAACCATGAGGTGCATCAGGAAAGACTAACACCTCAGAGATGCATCGTATTGAGTATGCAGCTATTCTGATTGAAAGGTACAGAAGCATTCTCAGTCCACCACTGTATATCATCTTGGGGAGCCATATCTTAACTTTAATACCAAGCCTACATGACTGCTACAATAGCTCTTGGTTATTGCATTAGGCAATGCGCACATGAGATAAATCATGTGTGGGTTCAATACACACAAACAAATATTCAATTTTTCAAACAATAATATTTTTAAGATATTTTAACTTAGATCATGCATAGAATTAACAATTCAATATTTGCAAATGCAGTTATTAACCTTGCAAAGCAAATATCTGACATGGCACAATGAAATGCATGTATCCATTACTCATATTTTAGAACACATTCATGCTTTCTGATCATATCTGGATGTGGCTAAGGTGTACTTATGTGTTTCTCATATTGTTTTATGTATGGAAATAATTAAATAATGTAACATTCCATGATCAAATTTTCCCTTTTTTGTCCCCCCTTAGCTCTCCTTTTTTCAACATTGCTACTGAAAACAAACTGACCAATACAGGTAAGTAGACCGACCACTGTGGTTCAGGCCACCATATCTCCACAGGTGGTTGTGGTGGCACCACCACAGACAGCACAGACACCCAGTACATCTGGATCTCAACCTGACAATATTGCTTCCACAACACCTGCACTACCTGCTCCATCTGTGTCAGGTAGCTGTGCCCCAGCAGCTGGTGCAGTGGTACCCCTTGAGAGCAGTAGTAGTAGTTGTAGTGGAAGTGGTGATTTTTCTCCAACAGAAGCCGATAGGGCTGGTGGAGGGTATAATGGAGAGGGGTCTCAGTGCCTAATTCAGCAGGGATAAAAAAGTCCTGCATTGAATTGCAGAACTGAAGCCATGGCTGGCACCTCACATGAGGCTGACACAGGAGACAGTGATGACATTTCCAAGGGTAAAGACTAGAGTCTCAGCATTCTCAAGCTGGACATGGATGTGCCTCTGAGCTCCCCTACTTATCCCCAATCATAGTTTCCTCCCAATCTTTTGTGCCCATCACCATCCCTGTCTGTCTTGTATGTCCTGTTTGTCTGCATGTAACCTACCCTATGCACCTGACCCTCTCATTCCTGAGCACCATCCCCAACATTCCTCTCTCTGCAAAAAAAAAAAAAAAAAGAAACTTTCCCAAAAAAAGTTGCCCAATGTCATTATGACACACGAGTTAGTCACATTGGCTGTACAATGTTATTATGTTGCATTTGTCACCCATCCCAAGTGTAGGGACATGAAATTGTGTGTACAGTAATACATTGATATTGCAAAGAAGTGAATAGTTAAGTTGCTCTCCCACAACCACCCTGCAAATTCCTGTATTTTTCCCCTGTGTCCTATCCTCTACTTGCCACCATCATTTTCACTACTGACCTATCAACCCATTTTTTGCACATTTAACTTGGTCAAAAAATAGACTCACACATAACAAACATAGGGTTCCTATTAGAATGATGAAAATGCATTTTGTTGAATGCGTTTTTGTCGACACATATAGAGCGAACAGGCAAAACAGCAAAGTGGCTGGTCAGCGAATTCTTTCCCTGGGAAAGAAGTCACTTGACCTTTTTGTTGCTTTGTCATATTCTGCAGTGTAGTGTGGTCCCTTGTCCGGTATAGTTCCCGAGTGTGAATGTGCAACAGTTACTGACCTTACGGTTAGGTTGCGGGTTACGGTAAGTGCATATGTATGAAAGTGTTTACTGTTTTTTAGTTTACGTTAGATGTATGGTTAAGTTACGAGTGTATGTGTTTTCAGTTGTTTACTTTTGTTTTCTGGGGGTAGAAGTAGGGTTAAGGTAAGTGTGTATGTGTTTGGAACTGTTTATGTAAATGTGTGAGAGTTACTGACCTTAGGGTTAGGGTGCAGGTTAAGGTAAGCGCATATGTTTTAAAATGTTTACGTTTTATTTTGTTAGATGTATGGTTGGTTTACGTGCATATGTGTATTTAGTTGTTTAATGTTTTTTGGGGGGGTACAATTAGGGTTAGGGTATGTATGTGTTTGGAAGTGTTTAATGTTTTTTTTTTTTTTTTTTTTTTTGGGGGGGGTTGGAACAGCGATTTCTTTCACTAGGAAAGTAATCGCTTTCCTGTGGTTTCGACATTTTCAGCAAAAACAGCTTTCGCTGAAAATGTGTCGATGAAACATCGTTCGCTGTTTTCAGCGGTCGATGTTTCAATATAGACCCCAAACATAGACATAAATGGCCCATAGAAAAGCCTTCACTTTTCGTCATCAGCATTTGGGTGAAGGTTGGCATTCATGCACCAGTGTTGATTGATGGCAAATCCCATTCAACTTGTAATGGCAAAAGTTGAAGATTTTAATATTAGCCACAGTAATGCAGTTACTTTTGCATAATTGTGTTCAAATCTGCTGCACCATGGGAATACAGAGTAAAGGCAAAATAGAACTGCTGTGAACAGTAACAACAACATAAAAAACAATTCTTAGGCCGCTACATACAATCAAGTATGAGTTCCTATATGGCATGTTGGAATAATGACCCTGTCTGTAGGCTGATGCTTTTGCATAGCATCATGGGTTTGATTATAGCTTTTAGTCAAATTACGATTTCATGACATTTTATATTCCTATCAAATGGTTAACTCCAAAATATCTGTATGTATCCCCATTCACATCATTTCATTAACACGTTAATTGAATAGTGCAAATAGACATCATTTGCAAAAGCATTGAAGCCTTGACAGGGAGACTTAGTAAGCCACCCTTATCCTGCTTATGTCTTAAAGTTTGTTGCACTTTCCATCCCTTTCTTGCTCCCTATACCAAGCATTTTATTGTACAGAGCATCACAGCTTAATAATGAGGAAATAAGTAAGAGTAATATACCATACAGATGATCCTACATGTCCCACAGGAAATACTATTACTATTCCTCTCTCTGTTCACACCTTCTGTTTCTGTAGGTTTTCACTGTCCTTCAGTTGCGATATTTAAAGTATGTAAAGCAGGATTTCCTTTGCGGCATGATAAGATATTGCTCAGATCTGAGCACAGATTTTCCATGCTTATAAGGGTTCTAATACAGGCATGTGTTACTGACTGTTTTAGTACACTATTGTATGTGTAGCTCTTGCCTACATATTGTAATGAGTCAACATCATCCTTATTCTGTCAGAACCTACCTGCTCCCTGTTTCTCTCTCCCCCTGTCTATGGCCCCTGCCTCCCTCTCCCCAAAGCTATGGCCCCTGCCTCCCTCTCCCCCATATATATGACTCCTGCTTCCCTCACCCCTGTCTATGGATCCTGCCTCCCTCTCCCCCATGTCTGTGGTCCCTACCTCCATCTCCCTGAGTCTATGATCCCTGTCTCCCTCTCTCTGTGTCCATGATCCCTGCCTCCTTCTCCCTCTATGGTCCCTACCTCCTTCTCCCTCTGTCTGTGGCCCTTGCCTCCCTCTCCAACATGTCTATGGCCCCTGCCTCCCTCTCCCCCCCCCATGTATGGCCCCTGCCTCCCTGTCCCCATGTCTGTGATCCCTGTCTCCCTCTCCCTATATCTATAATCCCTGCCTCCTTCTCCTCATCAATGGTCCCTGTCTCCCTCTCTCCCATCTATGGCACTTGCCTACCTCTCCCCCTGACTATGGCTCCTGCCTCCCTCTCTCCCTGTCTATGCTCCCTGCCTCCCTCTCCCCCTGTTAGTAGTCCCTGCCTCCCTCTTCCCAAATCTATGTCCCCTGCCTCCCTCTCCCCATATATATGACCCCTGCCTCCTTCACCCTGTCTATGGTTCCTGCCTCCCTCTCCCCCATGTCTGTGGTCCCTACCTCCCTCTCCCTGAGTCTATGATCCCTGTCTCCCTTTCCCTGTGTCTATGATCCCTGCCTCCTCCTCCCCCTGTCTGTAGCCCCTGCCTCCCTCTCCAACATGTCTATGGACCCTGCCTTCCTCTCCCCCCATGTATGGCCCCTGCCTCCCTGTCCCCATGTCTGTGATCCTTGTCTCCCTATCCCTATGTCTATGATCCATGCCTTCTTCTCCTCATCTATGGTCCCTGTCTGCCTCTTCTCCATCTATGGCACTTGCCTTCCTCTCCCCCTGACAATGGCTCCTGCCTCCCTCTCCCCCTGTCTATGTTCCCTGCCTCCCTCCCTCCCATGTCTATGGCCCCTGCCTCCCTTTCCCCCATATCTATGGCCACTGCCTTCCTCCACACCCTGTGTATGATCCCTGTCTCCCTTTCCCTGTGTCTATGATCCCTGCCTCCTCCTCCCCCTGTCTGTAGCCCCTGCCTCCCTCTCCAACATTGTCTATGGACCCTGCCTCCCTCTCCCCCCATGTATGGCCCCTGCCTCCCTGTCCCCATGTCTGTGATCCTTGTCTCCCTCTCCCTATCTCTATGATCCCTGCCTCCTTCTCCTCATCTATGGTCCCTGTCTCACTCTCCTCCATCTATGGCACTTGCCTTCCTCTCCCCCTGACAATGGCTCCTGCCTCCCTCTCCCCCTCTCTATGTTCCCTGCCTCTCTCCCTCCCATGTCTATGGCCCCTGCCTCCCTCTCCCCCATATCTATGGCCACTGCCTTCCTCCCCACCCTGTGTATGATCCTTGTCTCCCTCTCCCTGTGCCTATGATTCCTGCCTCCATCTCCCCCTGTCTATGGTCCCTACCTCCTTCTCCTCCTGTCTATGGTCCCTACCTCCTTCTACCCCTGTCTATAGCCCTGCCTCCCTCTGCCCCTGTCTGTGGCCCCTGCTTCCCTCTCCCTGATGTCTTTGGCCCCTGCATCCCTCTCCGCCCTTCCGTGTATGGCTCCTGCCTCCCTCTTCCCCCTATCTATGCATATTGTCCTTTCTGTGTCATTAGTCTTCCTTCCCTGCATTTCCACAATTTCTTGTATCGACTTCCAACTGTAACTGGAGCTAAATGGAAGTACACAGCTTATGGCAACATTTTGTGAGTATTTGCCTTCAGCTGCATTGCTGTGGTGCCTTGAGCTACTGTGTTTAGTTATGTTTAGTCAGATTAAGCTACTTTTTAACAAGCTGAAGAAGTGAATATACAGCATACAGTTGTCATGGTGGTAATAAGGGTAATACATACATTCTCCTTTTCTGCAATCTGTTGCCACACAAGAACTTTCTGAAGTAGTAGTACCTGTCTGGTATGTTTAGGTGGGTCTATATTAAAAAGACAAAAGCTGAAGTCCGCAAATGCCATAACATAGACACATAAACGTCGATCTACGAAAACAGCGAAAGACAGAAACATCAAAAGTCAGAATGCCGAACGAATTCCCAGAAGCAACAGTGCCATACAGGTAGATTAAACCTAAGTAAACAAACGTAACGTAAAACAGTTTTCCAAATGTTTTTGCAGGGGGCAAGCCCCCCTGCACCCCTCACACCCCCCACTTATATATATCAACTCCGAGACTGCACTACAGTGGGGAAAAGGATATATTTCCTCATCCCCATGATCACCCTGCGAGCCAGGGAAATTCATTTGGCGTTGTGACTTTCGGCGTTTCCGTCTTTTGCTGTTTTCCTAGATCGACGTTTATGTGTCGATGTTATGGCATTCGCTGACTTCAGCTTTCATCGTTCTCATATAAACCCTGTTTAGGTAATACTCAGGTCTGTAGATTTTTCTTGTAATACTCTTAAAGTTCAGATCTAGATGTACGCCAAACTGTTTTTGAATTTTGTGTGTGACTCCTTTGGGTGTAAATGTTGGCTACACCTTTCCTTAACACACCATTATCCTGCTGTTATACTAATGTGCCTGCTCCCTATTGTGGTCTGCCTTGTACAGAGCTTGCATGAATAATTATGATGATAAAGCAAACAGTAAAACAACAGAAATATGCATGCAAAAGAACTATGAACTAATGTGTTAGTATGTCTGCATTGTGTGTTCCTGCCACCAACTGTCCAACTCTTCCCACCACTTCCGTGTGAGCCAATGAAACTCTTTGATTCACAACCTCTTCCGTTAGCCATGTTTCATGCTTGGTCATGTGTATCATAATACACCTCTAACATACATATAAGAATTTACTAAACTGTCATGACAAGTGTGTAAATTGTGACACTTGAAACATGACCATAGCACATATCTTTTCTGTATTCCATCTGACATGGTAGTATGTGCATAATGCTTCTTTGCCTGAAAGTCAGCATAGACACCATACATCACTGCTGATTGCCATTCTAAGGCCAACACCTCAAGATATGATTCTGCATGTAGTCAAACTTTGCCATCAGCAGCACAATTGAGCTTGGCAGCTGGGCATTTCAGGCAGACAGTAAAAAAAAATTACATCAAATAATTAATTGTTTAGGCTGCACAATGTCTGTATGTCTGTACTGAATTTTGAAGTTATCTGGATTTCAGAGTGATGTTGCCACATTTAAGTGAGTCTGTTAATGTATGTCTGCACTCCAATGGTTACACTTGAACTGTGTTACAATATTGGGTAATCTATTCGTACACAATCTATCAGTGTTATTCTGCAGTATACTCTCATATTTAGGAAGTGTCGATTTGTACTGTCAATGCACATTGTGCAAGCATGCAGTCATCCCAGACTGAACTGGCAGGAATGCTTGATTGATAATCTTTTTTTTTTACAATTGTACATATCTCTTACAATAATGCAATGTATGTGAGGACAGTATATAAATCTTAGCATAGGTTTATAGATTTGTACTAGGCTAACTACCCTTCGAGGCCATTTTAAGCCTAGCAAATTACCATATCTAAGAATCAAGCCCTGTACCTTGTGTTCGCAAGGTAAACACCATAACCATTATACCAGCCTCCCACTTCCTGTAAATAAACCATGAAATATGTTTCATATCACCTCAGAGAGCCAAACGGTAAATAGCTGGCTTAGTAATACCTTGAATATTATCTTGCAAAACCTTATGATGCCTTTTAGCGCCACCTTTTCCAAAGCCCTTTCCTCCTTTAACATGACCAGACATGACTGCTTGAATTAAATACAGAGAAGTATGTCATTACATGGACAATCACAGTGCTGTTATGTTGACCTGTCCACACATATGCTGGCCTGCCCAGACATATGCATTGTCTCAAAACCTGTGATACACAGTACCAATGTGTAACTAGATAAGTAGAGGGTTTACATCTTACTGTGTGTTTGTGTGTGTGTGTGTGTGTGTGTGTGTGTGTGTGTGTGTGTGTGTGTGTGTGTGTGTGTGTGTGTATATCAGGGGGAGTGTAGTGACAGGTAAGTAACACTTCAGTGTCAAAAGTGTTGTGTCCACCTTCACTGAGAAGAATCCATTCAAATCTGCACACAACTTTCTCTGCATGGTATCCCACTTTAAGCACAAATATCCTCTATGCAGCACACTGATTAGGTCATCAAGTCAAAAATGTACTCTCTTCCCTTAAGATCCAGATGTCCCCTGCAGTACTTGTGGCCAATACTGTGCACTCTAGATTGTATAACTAGATTTTAGGAGGTTCAAATCTCACAGTGGAGAATTTGTGTTTTTGGCTTCAATGCCAGTTATGTATGGTTTAACAAACTGTTATGCTGTATCAGTTTCCAGTCAGCAGAAGATATTAGTATAAGAGAGGATGCCCCCATCCTACTTGTAACCACAAACATCTTCTCTCCATCCCACTGATAAGGTCACCATGTCAAAATTGCACACTGTGCTCTTACAACTCACAGAGCTCCTGTGTGGCTAATTCTCTGTTTTATAGATTGTATAAATAGATAGGTAGGGGGGTTTAATCTAACATTGCATAAATAATGTCATTGTGTGTGTAATGACATGTATGATTGTGTCTGTGCCAACACCCTTTATGTAAAATTCCACTCAGGCGATATATTTTGCCTAGCAGAGGATTACCTTATAGATCGTATTGCCCACAGGCAATATGAAAACATAATGCTTACATCATGCTGTCAATAAAGAACCACATTAAAATGGTTGTATGAGTTACCCTGTGGTACTGTCTGTTGATACTGTGCTGTCTGGACTGTGTACATACAGAAGAAGGGAGTTTGAATCCAGCAATGATGGACTACTGTCTTAGGTTCATAGGTTAATAGATGTTTGCTAGGCTAACAACCACAAGGGCCTTTTTAAGCCTAGCTATGCATCCCAAATTGCTGACAAGCTCTGATACCCTTGATAAGTGTAATCAGGGGTTTGGGAGATGAAGCATTTACATGTCCATGGGTGTTTGCCTGTCGTGCTGTCTAGAGAAGGCTTGGAATGAATGTAGAATCTGTAGCTGTGTAGTGTTAGTGTGCACTTCAACCACATTCATAGATTTTTAGAAGAACATCAACTTAGAAAGAATGCTGATGTTATTCACTCAAATGTGCACTGTCAGAACTATAAAATAACATTTCATGTGAAGCGCATAATTCAGGCAGTGTTCTGTACCTCGTGATCTTATGTAATCTGTTCACATCCAGCCATTACTCATTAGATTCACTTACTTCACTATGTCTGTTAATGTGCAGTTAGGTAACAATGTTGTCAGCTAGCTATCTGCTGTGTACATGTATGGTTGGAGATTTCTATTACAATGATTTCTGTTCAATTTTCAAACAGAAATGCTTTCTTTGATAATAATGATGATGATGGCATGGGAAGACATTTGTCTTTCTCATGAGAACCACTAAGACTTTCAATGGCTTAAGGATATGAGACTATGTTCTGTATGCTTGTGCCTTAGTAAGGCTTGGTGTTAGAATCCATGATTATCCAGGCATTTTGCCTGAGTGCCGTTTTTACATCACAGTGATGACTATATTATGCATCTTTTGTGTCTTAGTATACCTAGCAACAGACAATTTTATGTGAGAAACACACACATAGCAATATTATTTTAAAGAAATGACAGGCACACATCTCCCTACAGCAATAAACTGATGTCACTGCTTCAAAGACAAAAATGTTTCACACTTGTAGCATCAAAGGCAACATGTCACAGTCATTCTTTCTAATATCATGTAGTTCTGTCATCACATAGTTGTCCAAAACTCACATTGGCTGACTGTAAGCACTGCACATCCTACCGCTGTTATGCATGAATAACATCCACAAGTGTTATAATGTGTACAGCTACAGTGGGGGAAACATCCCCCAGCCCTTTAATCTCATATAAATTGCAATACCTGATGAAGCGCACCTGAGTGTGCGTGAAAGCGCTCGTTTCTCATTAAATTCTTTGTATATTTTTTCATGGTGGTTCCTTGCAGTTTTTACTTCTTCAATACAATAATATCATGTAATGAATTCATATATGTGAAGTCTAACAGCTCTATTAAGATTTCTGCTGTGGTCTATGTGATTCATACACGTTTGTAGTCAGTGGGCTTACACAGCTTGCAGTTCAATTCCAGCCAAGATAACATTCTGTGAATATATCGGCATTACACAAACAACATTACATGAAGTTATTATTCTCAATTTTTATTTATTTATTATTAATGCAAATGATACATGTTTGTGTTGTTTACATGCTTTTATGGCAGTGATCCCTCTAATGCTTTGTGAGCTCGCCCAACATAATCCCGTAATACATTCACTCCATTTACCAATGGAGACCTTGAAGTACTGTAATGTCATCAGATCTATATTGTCATTTATATGTATATTTTGATTGCTATTATAGTATTTTAACAAAAAACTCATGAATACTGCAGAACTGATAGTAACAAAAAATAAAAACGTACTAACAATCCAAAATTAATGCAAGCTTTATTAATTAAACCTGGTAAGCACTTGCCACATTTATTTAATAAAGCTTGTATTTATTTTGGATCATTAGTACGTTGCTATTATAATATGTTTTATTATGCATCTGTATATAAAAAATATGCCCAAGATGTGTCAATGTCGATGTTAAAATATTTCCCTTTTAGCTGTGCATGACAAAGCTGCTCTATCAAAGCTGCAGTAAGGCTCATAAAATGTTTATACAGGAGAGAGTGGAGGATACAGCAATACAGTCAGTTATCACACATACATTACCTGTATATACATGTCATATTCAATAACTGCAATGTATGCTAATGGTCCATAATGGGTCCACTGTCCTTGCTAACTATTTTCAACATGTTATCAGCATTAATATCACATGTACTCCCCTTTCTTAAAATGTTGCATTGTGTCCCTCTCATATCCATTGTTAATATGTCCATTTTTAAGTTATGTACATTGGTAAATAGTTGTAAACAGGATTATTTACTGTCACCATCACTATGTATGTCTTCCTACTGAAAAATGTGTCTTTCTGCATTATCACATTTGAATGCATTAACTGAGTACATTTCTATTTACCCTCCCCTCGTAGTTATATCTGCAATGTTCACATTGTATTCTGTATAAATAATCCCAAATGCAAGTCCCCTGCATCTATATGTATACACGTCACTTGCCTTTACTTCATAAAAGTGCATGCATGCTTGCGTAATGCATTTGCTTACAGGTGAGTATTTTTGTACACATTGACTGTTTGTGTTTCCAGCACCATTTGATGTCTGACAACACAGTTACTGGACACAAAACAGTGTTTGGAATCCTGTAAGTGTGATGAACAGCATGCATATTCAATAAGTGCAGCTGCTCATCATGCTACAATGTTGCAATTGTGTAGGCTTCTCCTGAAGCCTGCACAAGTGTTAATGAATCCCAGGCATGGTCTTTTAGATGGGGATTAGCTATTATACGCATAGATAAGACACATTTGAACTAGATTTATAGGCTCATTAGAACAATCGTTTAGACTAGCTCCATGGTAGAAGAGGAAGAGAATTAAGAAAGGAACAGCTGGTCTTATTTATAAGGATTTTGGGCAAACTAAGGCATATGCTAGGTTAAAACTTATAGATTGAAGATAGACAACACTAGAAAAGGTGAACCTGACAATCGAGGAATAGGATAAGCTTTGGAACTCCCTATAGCAGTTGAATAGATTGTTTAGGTACAAGGACCAACAAATGCTCCTGATTTATAGACAGCATCTTATGGCATCTACATGTGCTAGACTGGCAAGAAGGAATGGTGGGGTTTGCTAGAGATCTGTGCAAGCTGATGCTGGTAATATGCATACGTTGTGGAGTTGTAATAAGATGATATTATATGAGGAATATATGGACAATAAGGGGAGGTCTACTTATAAATTAAAAGGCTCTCTGGATTGATATTTGGGACAGTGTCAGCAGCAATGAAAGGTATATTTGGGGCATCTGGAGTAAGTTTTGGCTCTGCAAATGTGCTGCATTAAATTAGCACATCATTGCACTTCATCCGCATCACTGCTTAACTCCTCCTACCTGCATTATATTTCACTCTCACCCCTCCCCTTTGTCATACTCCTTCACCCTCAACTACCCTTGATTTCTGCTTAAACTATCTCGTCTCACTAAGATACCTCTTTGTAAAGAATTACTTTCTGTTGAAAATAGCAAAAAAATATGGCTTTTTTATATTTTTTAACAAATTTGAAACGCGGTCCTCTCTCTTTTGAAAAATGTTGTAAAGACTGCTGCATATTATTGCTTTTCAGATGTTAGTATTACTGTGTTGCTGTTATTTGTAAATTAGAGCCTTTCACCTCTGGCGTCCACTGAAAATCCTTTGTATGCCCATTCAGACTTTCTTGGTAAACAGAAGCAATAAATAAATAGTTGGGTGTTTCCCTCTGTACTCAAATTTTTATGTGTCGAAACCTGGAAAACTAGATGCAGTTTGAATAGGGACAGAGGCTCTGGAAGCTGTTGAAGACCTGCGGGGGGGGGGGGGTTGACAGAGGGTGACAGGGGCACTTATTAATCTAAAAATCTATTTACTACCACAACATAGGTTCACTTGGAGGACATTTTAAGCTTAGCCATTTTCCATTTTGGTGCTTGAATTAACACTTCCTGATTGGTCTTACCTATCCCATGGCTGATAATTGTATATTAGCCCTAGTGAGAATAAATATAATCACACTGTAGATAATTTGAGGGGACCCATGTAAGGGATGCAGCATTTAGGAACACCGTCCATCCAGTAGTGGCACGAGGGGTAATTCTAGTGTACATTTTCTATTACCCATCCTTAGATTCAAGTTGCATTTGAATATGGACAGGGATGAGCTTTGTTTTGCTTGAATGGATAGTCTCTTCTGGATATATGTCCATCTCTCCACAACATTCAGTTTAGATACCTGGACTGAGTATTTCAGATGCCATTTGACTTGTTGATGTTCAGTAGGTCCTTCTGTATTAGGTCAGAGAATGCCTTGTATGCCAGTCATGTCACCTCTAAGTACTATGGATACTAAATATAGTGATACATTTCTGAGGTGGTCCATGCAAGACTTACTGTTTAGGACTTGTATCCTTTTAGTAAGGTATCTCTATTGGTATTCCAATTGTTGCAGTGGTCTGGACAGATACATGCCAAAGTGGGCATTATACAAAATGATTGACCTAATGAGGGCTTTGTAAAGTGGGACAATAAGATCTATATATCTAGTCACAATCAATTTGTTTATAGGCTGTGCAATATAGAAAGTCTTTCTTATGACTCTGGGCACATGTTGGTCAACAGTTAGGTCACTATACACACAAGTTCCCAAATGCCAAACAACTGGGTCACTTCTCAGGGGGCATTGTCAATTTGGCAGTTCCCTGGAGTAGATGACTTCCCAAAGGATACGATAATGTATTTCTTGGAGTTTAGTTTCAATTCATGATTCTGGCACCAGTCATTGTTTGGGACAAACCTTCCTGCATGATGGTTAAGTCATTTGGGGATTCAATAACTGCTCCTAGCTTGCAGTCATCTCAAACTTAGTTGGCCAAAGCCCTTTGGTATTTCCTTTTATTTTTGAGATGTATATGCTAAACAGAAAAAAGTCTCAACACCGAACCCTGGGGGACACCATTAGTGACTGGTCTCTTCCCCTATTTTGATCTCCTGCATCCTGTGAGTAAGCATACATGTATGCTTTCTTCGATTCACCTTTATGATTGTATTAACCTGATTGCATTAAATTACATTCCTTGTATAATACAGCACCACTTGTTAAAATGTGTTTTAAATTTGTAGTTTGGAACAGTCTTCTAGGGAGCAATGAAACAAAATGTATGAACCAATAATGACAAAACTACCCATTTCAGGAAATTTCAACCATAAAAGGTCACTCAAACTTCTGTCATTACAATTCACCAATATCAGTAAATATGCAAAATCTCTGCAGAAGTAAGTCATCTAAATAATTCCACATTAAAGAGATCTTTAACTAATGAAGAGGTTGCTGCTAGCAAACAAGTTTATATTTCATTGTTTCATCTACAAATAAAGTGCCCGTTGCCCTTGAAGAATAAATAGCCTATGCTACATTAAAAAATGATAAGTTAGTAATTTTGCAATGGGAAATGGATGGCAGACTGATAATGGGTTCATAGTTACTAAGTAACTCCTCCAAAGGAGGACATTCGTAAGGCTGCTGCATCCACTCCCATTAAAGTACAACACTGTACAGTATCAGCGATCCATCTGCATACTGTAGAAGTAGAACCCACAGCCTTCTTCATCAAAAGCAAGTATACTAATTGTTGTCCTACTAACAATGTAAACAACTTAGCATAAGTAGCATTAAACTTCTCTTCCCCTAAAGCTCTCAGCTCCTTGTATATTCCACTTGATGGTCAACTAAATGTCTCAACTTCACAGTGCAAGAAATCTAGAAAAAGCCAAAATTTATTTGGAGGGGGCAAAGGCCCAAAACCAGTGACACACTTTAAATATTGCTTGTATAATCTTAGAAAGTTGCTAAAATAAAGTGTTTTGTGTTACCATGTGTTTCCTGAAAGACAGGAAGACTGAAACTTAAAGAGCTATCATTATTTAGTGAATTCAGTTCTCACTGATTTCCCAGAAAAACACAAATTTTAAGAGGAACAGACCAACAGTATGAGCCAAATATTCTGTGAAAACCTGGACAGTGGAGAGGTATGGACTCAACTGCCTGAATCACAAGTGGTGGTATGGGTAGAGAATTCAGGCTGTTGTTTGAGGCTGAGTATCACTAACCACAAGGTATACCTAACTGGGGTATTTTACACATGCGCACACACACACACACACACACACACACACACACACACACACACACACACACACACACACACACACACACACACACACAGCCACACAACCACACACACACACACGCGCGCGGGAGCAGCATAACTCCTGCAAATAAAAGAACAAAACTCTCCTTACCGGCATGAGTCTGGCAGCACCAGTGTTGGAGTATAAGTGCTGGAACACTTAGCTGACATTAGAAATCAGAAAAAGGAGAGCCCTGTTGCTGAACATTTTTGTAAGAAACATGATGGTAATGGGGTGCCCCTGTTCTTTAGTGTTTTGGCTAGACCAGTGGGTTGGAAAGGGAACTTTTGCTCTTTATTAAATCAGTTGGAAACAACATATATTTTAAATTATGGAACTAACCCTATGCCTAAATGTAAATAGCATTCATAAATATATTCTCAGAAATTATGTCTGTCTTTAATTGCACATGTCAATGAATTTATTTCTTTACTCTAGCACTGCTGCTTCTATTACACAAAGTTATGCAATATAATTGTACTATATTATTTTTATATGTCATTGATTGTATTTTCTTCTTATACCATTGCTTCTATTTACCAGTCTCATGCAATGTAACTGTAGTGTACAAACTTTTTTTTCTATCTAAGTGATTTTACTCTAATTGTATGCATCTTTGGGGAGCTTTTCTCCCCGGGCCTCCCAAAAAAATGGGCTCCTTTCAGGTGCAGTGGGCTTTCCCAGTTAACAAATGCAATAAATAATAAATAAATATGTTTCCTGAGGGGTTGAATTTGGAATTCCCTAGGAATTTCTAAAGGTTAGTGATGTGTATTTGTATAATTTTCTTCTTTTTATAGACATATTTTTTGATAAATGTTAAAATGTCTATTTGTGGTTTAAGAATATAAGAAAATGTTTGAACATGTATTTAAATTTTTATTGTATTTTGGGGTTCCTTGGTCATTTTACTGTAATCTGACAATGTTCACTGGGTTTGGGGAAAGATTTAATGATTTAATTAATTGTTTAATTGATTAATTAACACTAGTATTTGTATTTAAAATTGCTGGTTTTCTGTGTTATTTATCCCTTTGCAGATATGCCATGATAAAAGACACATTATTATTCCAGGGATAAAAATTCAAAGGGGGGATATTCCAGGCTGACTTTTTGTCATTGCTGCTATTTTATGCTGCTAGTTGTTTTGATTGTCCAACCTTTTATATTGGCAAACTATCAGACGTGTTATAGATAGGATTTATGAACACAAATGGGATATTTCAAAGAATAAGGACACTAATGAATTATTTAAGCATATTGAAAAATTTCCTGGCCATAGTTTTGGGTATTTTGTGATTGAGCAATTAAAGAGAGATGCTAGGGGTAAAATAGTTGAAGAACATTTGTTAGCCAAGGAACTGAAATGGCAGCTAATATTAAATTCCTTTATTGTACCTGGCTTGAACAATTCTTGTCCTATTTCCCCCATTTTGCATCTTAAAAGTTTAGAATGTTAAATATTTTTTACTTAGTTTAATAGTGTGATTTTAGTATTTTATTAAGGTAATATATTTTGCCAATTGTTATTTTATGTATTGGATTTTCAAATTGCACCATGTGATGGTTTTAATTGTATTTAAAACTTATGATTCGGTTGTACTGGTAGTTCTGATGATGTCCTAACGGATGAAAGTGCTTAACTATGGCTTGAGTTACTGTTTGGATCAGTTATTGTCTTATTTGGAATAAAGCAACTTCTTATTAGTCACTTATCCTTTGGTTCTTGGTTTTCGTGGAGTGGTGGAGAATATTTGTGGTCATTATGGCTACTTAACAGATTAGGTCATGGCTACAATTTGGTTCCCAGAAAACAACAAAGTGTAAAGACTTCTCAACTTCTTTTTGTGGATGATTTAAAACTGTTTAGTTCATCAGATGAGGAACACAAAGCACAACCGCAAGTGGTCAAAACTTTTTCAGATGATATAATAATGTCATTTGGTCTGGATAAATGTGCCAGTGTAACCTTTAAAACAGGAAAGCTGCAGCACCAAGAAAACATCAGCCTGGGACAGGATGTGATATAAATTAACTTGAGCAAGAGGGAGTGTATAAATATTTGGGGATAAAAGAAGGATCAACAATAAAATATGAACAAATGTGAATAAAACTTAGTAAGGAATGTTTTAGAAGATTAAAACTGATTCTGAAAACAATGTTGACATCTAGGAACAAAGTCTAGGATATAAATCAATCTGATCATCTTGTCCTATCTAATAGTTTTGGAGTAAGTGACTTGCCATAAAAGGCGTTGGATCAGCTGGAAAGGAAAACAAGAATGGTGCTTCATACTTATCAAATGATTTATAAAAATCAGTGTATACCAATACTAATATATTCTCATTCTGAAGGAGGTATGGGCCTCCTAAAAATGAATTATACATACAGATCCACAAAAGACTCAAATTTAGTGAAAGTTTTAAAACATGAGGAGAATAAGTCTAAGATGTCTCCCCTGCCTAATTTAGCAGAAGCATATCGCTGTCAAGCAGAAATGGAAATCAAATCAGAAGTAGGTAAAAAATCAGGCAGCAACTGAATGTTCCAAAAACAAATGAAAGAATATAAGGTGAAGGATCAGGTGAGAAGGCAAGAAATGTTAAAAATGCATAAATATAGTTGCAAGTATAGAAAACTCTTGGAACAACCGCATGTTGATCAGGAATAAATGCAAGAGAGGTTTGATCAGGATTAAATGCAAGAGAGGTTAAGGAAAGGTGAACTTAAACTAAAAGATGAAAGGCTAATATTGGTGGCCCAAGATAATGGACTAAACATTGGTTTGCAAAGTCCATTGAACTTGTAGGAGAAACATACAAATGCAGGATTTGTAAAACAGAATTGGAAAAATTTGCACACCTTTTTGTCTGGTTGTGATATACTAATCCAAGGCTGTAAAACAAAAACAACTGAAACAACTGAAAAGGCAATCAATATATGTGATATACTAATGGCAGAAGAAGTGTATACTGAAAGGCATAATAATGTGGCAAGGCTGTTGCATTGGGAATTGTGAAAACATTATAATATTAAAGTAGCTAAAAAACACTGGAAACATAAGCCACAAACCATTATAGAAAATGATGTTTATATGACATGGGTTCACCCATTACCAACAGGTCAAAAATAGATGCAAGAAAACCAGATATAGTAGTCCATGAAAAGAAGACAAAATTAGCATAGATCATTGAAATTGCTAAACCCAATGACAATAGTGTCTTATGTACAGAGATACACAAAGTCTTAAAATATCAGGATTTGCAGGTAGAAAGAAAGGCAATAGTAGTAGGAGCAATCGGTCTTATAAAAAATGTACAATCATATTTGGATGTGATACCGATACATGTAACTTTGTATGAACTGCAGGAGTCACTACTAGGCACATTGCAGATCCTGCGAAGAGCACTTCTGGATGACATTAATGATGGAAGCAATACTAATTTCATGATTGTTAATCCTACTTTGACTTAGAAATCAAGTCCATTCCTGTTATAATATTTGTAGCCCCAAAGACTTGGAGAAATTAAAAAAAAAAAAAACAAATTTGAAAGAAAGGGGAAAAAAAGCAAAAAATACTTGGTCATCTCCTATAGTTCATGCAGTTCTACAGGCCACTAGAAAGAAAAAAAGACTGCCTTTTGAACAAGAGAAATAAGCATATTTAACAAAACAAGAGTTGCCTGTTCTTATTAGCAAGTAGTGATATAACTCCACAGAGGGCTTCAAAGAAACAGGTCTGCCCTTTTGGCAATGCCGATATCAAACCCTGTATCTTATCTGTCACCCCAATTTGATATATATTTTTAATCTTTGCAGTTGTCACTTCTCAGTACACTCTCTACACTCCTATTAATTAGAGATCAGGAGATAAATGTAGATCATTTTCATTGTGAGAAATTCTTACTGAAATCCATGGCAAGATGATAGGTGATTATGACTGAAGATGCAGAATGCATATAAAATGCATGCATAAATGAGATCCCTATCGATGCACTAAAACAAAGAAAAGTCATACAGACTAGTGGAGTTATTCTGACAGATGAAATAGCCAAACGACACTTTTTATTCTGTGTATGATCTCTAGATATCTGTATTTCATTGAACAGCTGAACATATTCATAAAATGGTTGGCTCTAGGCATTTTTGAGGCATAATATTAGCCACAATGACAAAGATAAATGCATTATAGACAATAGCAGTTTTGAATATTTTAGCTCTGTGACTGGCTCTCATGTTTTTCTGTAGTACAAGGAAACCTGAGTACCTGAAAAATGGACATCAACAAGGGAAAGAACATATAAACTGTACACAATAGGAGGTGTTCAGGACTGAACTCTCCCCAGGAGCTATGAGGCAGCTATCCCCTCCAACATGCAATTGTCAATGAATTTGTGAAAAAAAAACACTTACAAAGGAGAAAGCACATTGTTAAAATGTCACTTGTTTATGAATCTCTGTAACTATGCAGGTCTTATAAGCTTTCTCGGACTTTGTCATGGAGTTTAACTGTCTTTGATGGATTTCATTTGCCATTTTTGCTGTAGTCATCTTTAAGTATGCACAGTATATGCAAAGCAAGCAGAGGTGTAATATATGTAACAGACAGTTTATTAATAATTAAATGTAATTACTTAAAGCAGAGAGGGCATCAGATTGCCTGCATGCAAAAAAAAGTAAATATAGTGCCCATTATTTATACTTGCCATTAATACTTGCATGGTATGGAACAGTATTACCAGCTCATTTTTTTTAATTCTTGCTGCTCCATTAACATTTTTTTGTGCAGTTTATTTCAAGGAATTGCTTTTGGCATTCAGATCGTTACACTCACAAATCAAATGGATTATCCTATGAAAGTTTAGCAGCTAATTTAGTTTCATGTTTCACCAGCCAGAACTGAAATGATGACTTTAGATTCTTAGGTATGTAACTTCAGTATTTCGGTTAAATCTTCCATAATTGTCATACTGTTTGATTTTCCAGTTGTAAACACACATTTTAAAATTAATTATGTTCAGGTTATACCATTATAAATCATAAAACAAAATCCCTTGTTAAAGACCTGAAGGTTTCATTGGATTCCAGCCTCATGTTACAATAACCTAGATGTTGGTCTCATTGTTATTTATTTATTTTCTACCGGCATCTTATTGAATTAGACACTGATATTGACATACAAGACCCAGAACGTATAGCACAATATATTAAAATTCAGATTAGCATTTTATTTTTGGCAAAAGGCTGTGAACACTTTTATGTAAAATGCAGTATACTTAAATGAAATTCAATATATGGAAAAAAATCTGTAAAATTTAAAAGGCTACCAAATTATTTTAAGGCCATGCTTTCACTAATAAGTGCAATGAACTAGTGTGTTGCTAGGCAAGTCAGATGTAAAAATAAAAACAAAATATAATTGTATCAGGCATGTTTTCTTTAAATATTTTTTTGGACATGCAGGTGCATAGAATTCTGCATTTGACAAATTCACAGTTCCTGATAATTCAATAGAAAATCAGGTTTACTATTCTTAACATCTCATTGGATACAAAATTGTTCTTTATTCTCCTTGTTTTTCCTCCTGTGAACATAATTAATTTGGTTAAAGTCTGCTGAATCGCATTGAAGTATAGGATCCAAACGAGGCTAACTTAATAAGTTTGCTGCAATGGTACATCACCAAAATAGCATAAGGCAGATTTTCATGATTCAAGCCTGACTAGTCTTGCCTTGTAGAAAACAACCTATTACTGACAGCAGATTGAGGAAGGAAACCCATTTTAGTCTGCTGTGACATTAAACAAGGATTGAATATATTTCCTGGAAAGTTAATGCTACGGTAGATTTCAATATAGATCCCCTAAGCAAAGGACATACATTTTCATATAGAACTTAATCTAAGAATAAGGATTAGAATCCCTTAAATCGTATTCATGCATGGGGCACTGGTAAATTCAAGCATGACTGCACATAGCAGTGACAGTGGCAAGTTTCCAGCTAAGCACTTGGTATAAAAGAATAAGTCAAACTGTACATTTAGAAATAGAATAAGTTAGGGAGCATGATCACAAGTGAAACAGGCAACTTATGTCGGAACAGAGTTTTGACGTTTATGATTATTTTGGGGATCTCTGAAAAAGATGTCCTTTAATTAAGTGTCATTCCATATAAGCATAAAAAGAAATGGAAATTATAAAGTTTAATAATGTAAACACAGTTTGTTACTGTTTTACTGATTAAATTGATGCAGTCACAAAAGGAATACAAAATAAAGGAATGTCAAAAAGAATATTTGTCCTTTGAAAGTAATGTGAAAATATATCTGTTTAGCAATAGAAGTTACTTTCTGATTAGTCATTTCTTTGCAAAGAATACCCTTTTTTGGTAGCACCTTGCAAAATTAAAGACACTTTATTGTATGGATTAGTGTTTTAATATTATTTTTTGTTTAGTTAACCAGAATAATGCAATACTGATTGTTATGATGATATTAATCAGGGTTAAGATAAAACATCAGACAAAAAACATGCATACATATTATTGACAAGCAAATACAATCCTGTATACATGTATAAATATGTAAATATGTAAAGCTGGGAGATTTACATTTAATTCCAGCAACAGTTATCCCTGCACTGCTGGATTCTCTGATCTTTTTATTGCTATGACTTAGTTGTACTGAGTGTCAAGATGCTATCAATGTACATGCAATATTATGTGACAAGAAAATATGAAACTAAAGCAGGTTAGCCAACAATATTATTATGCATCTATTTCTCTTTATTTTGTATTTGTTTGTGTCTTTCGGCTTTTCCCGGTTAGGGGTTGCCACAGCGGAACTCCGGTCTGCTAATGATTGGCAGTAGATTTTTACGTACTGGCTTGCCGGGCCTAATGCACAACCTTCAGCGAAGGAATGCCCATTCACGCATGTCGCCACACAGAAGACGTTCTTACTGAGAATCGAACGGGCAACGTCTAACTGTGAGGCGACAACGCTACCGCAGCACCACCACTGCAGTATTTTGTATAAGTATTATAAATCTTACATGTTTAGTGGCTATATAATAGACATATTCAGTTGACCCAGAGACATGTTTAACTTGCAGTTTGAATCTTGCATTCTCTACAAAATAAGTTTCCAGTCATTCATTTCCACAGAGCTCAAAAATACTTGGTGTCTAGACCACATGCTTGTATTCAGTGCCATGTTCACACAAATAAGTATTTCAAATTGATATATTTTTTTACATTTTATAAGATATTTAAACATACTGCTGATAAATTTTTGATTTATTTACTGTATTTATTTGCACATTATCATTGTAAAGTGTCAATGCTTTTCACTGACCTTGTTTCTAGTTTCTTTGCACCATGGTAATTTTAAAAGTCCAGCTAGTTTGTTGCATTGCCCTGTTTTAGTTCACTTTGGGCTATTTGTAATGTGGTTGTACATTAAGTAGACTTAGGACTGCTTTTCTAGTGGCAGTAGAAGGTGGTCTGGTATGTCTGAGCTGGGAATCACAACTGATTGGTCAGAGAGATATTTGTTTTGTTTAGTCAGTTTTCTATATGTCTATAAATGTGGTGCCTTTGCACAGCTTCTGGCTCATTTCCATAAATCTCACAGTTACTTGGTGCCCAATTCAGGGGATTTTGCATGTTTAGCTTGTATCCAGTGCCACCCCAGCACACAAGTATTGCTGATATATGTTTGAATTATTTATTGTATTTTTCTGTACCTTATTATTGTAAAGTTTCATTGCTTTTCATGGACCCAGATGCTGGTTTCTCTGCATTGCAGTGGTTTTAAAAGTGTATCTTTCTATCTAGTTTGTTTTACTGTCCTGTTTGAATTCACTGTGGGATAGCTGTAGGGTAGTTCTACATTAAGAAGGAATGGAACTGTATTTCCAGTGGCACTACAAATGCAGTTCAGTTCCTGGGCAGTCTGAGGTGGTAATCACATGAGAAGACTTTAAGTGAGACTGCTTGATTGGTTAGAGGGTTATTTGCTTTGTTTAGTAAGTTTTCTCTGCCTCTATAAATCTGGCACATTTGTGTGAAACTGCTTATCAGTCAGTGGTGGTTAGCCATGCCCTGTATATATCAAGCACTTAGAGTTGGCATTTTTAAAATTAAACTACCCTGAAATTTCCACAAAACTTACTTGTGCAAAGAGCAAGTAATTTGTGCTCTGAGGAATACCCCTTCCCATAAGTTTATTCTTAGATAGTCTTGGTTGTAGTCAATACACTTACAACAACCAAGCTAGCCAGCTGTAAACCCCTCTTGTACTATCCCCTTGTAGAACCAGAAATAAGGACCTGTAGTCACAGACATGCACTGCACTGCTCCTTCTGGAGCCATCCTGATGGATATGGCCACCCTAAAGAAATGTACTAACTGTCTCATGTTTACTGATGACCACTTATTTCTTAAACTGATACAGTGTTTGAGAGATATAGTTAAATAATACCATTGGAGGCATACCTCTCACATATAAGCCAAGCACTTTTAACGACGGGCAGGTTTTTAGAAACACATGAACACATCCATGTCAGATAGTGTGGACCAGATGCATAGACACACACATGCTAAGACTCTTAAATGTAATCTCCTTAAACCGCAAAGATCTCCAAGACATTGCACAAACAAAATGTGTCCTCAGTAACCTCAAGGTCATTCCACAAAATCAACACCCAACACAACACATATAGCCACATCCCACAGTGTCTCAGCTTCTGAGCACACCACCACACAACATGATATTTTAGTCATAGGAGACTCCATTGCAAGAGACACAGTTGTCCCACTCACTAGGCTAAGTAGAGAGTCATGGCCAGCTATCCATCAGCGCCAGGATACAACAGATAAAACATGCAATTAGGTTGATGAACCACAAGTACAAATATAACTTAGTAACAGTCCATGTGGGAATAAATAACCTGAGATGAACCTTCCTGGGCTACATGAAGGGAGACATGACAAAGCTCTTGGACTGTATGTCTCAGGCCATTATGAGCCTAGCACTGTCCAGCATTCTGTGCTCTCCAAGGATGATGCCGCAACATGAACAGGAAACAACTGAGTTTAACAATTGGCTTAGAGTTTGATGTTATTCAAAAGGGGTAGAATATTTGTCTGCCTGGGAGGATATGGTTAACAGAACACACTGCTATACCAACGATGGCCTGCACCTGTGCTGTCTGAGATTTGGAATATTAGCTAAAACCTTGTCCATTACCATACTGCCTTTTTTAGGTATTGCCAACCTGAAAAAATCTACCAACATAGCTAAACCGGACCAGGAAAATCAGAAGGTGTTACTGCCCTATATTAAAAGTCTAAATAAGCAACTGTACTTCCTACAAGTTCTCCTTACCTTGGAGAATTTGATCTGGGACACTCCTCCCAGTCTAGTGTCATTTCCTCATTCTACCTATTCCAGGGAGAACATTTGAGAAGGCCAACCCAGTTAGTTTCTGCTCTTCCTTTCCCCTTTCCACATTACAAAAAAATAAATAAATAAAATTCTAAGCTTGTTTCTTGCCTTTCCTGTAAGTCATTTAGTCCAGATACAGATTTGCTTTATCCAGGACTGTTTGTAAGCTTCTGAGCCCCCAAGCCTTTCTGTGTTGCAGGGAAGCCTTCTAGCTTAATTTTGTTTCTTAGAAATAGCCAGTTTTCTAGTTTCAGCACTCAGATATGTTTCTTTGAGCTCAGCACTTGTTCAGAACTCATTGTAAGCACTAAATAAGCTACAAATTACTACAGCACTCAACTTTCCTCACTTGTCTAGAGGAAAACAGCTTTTAGTACTTTATAAATAAACACCTATCCAGGCATTTCTAAGGGTCAGCTCCCGGTGTTTTCTCCTGATAACCTGATGAATCTGGGCATCTTGGGGCAATGCAGCAATTGCCTCATGTATACAGACAGCCCTCTGCTCCTACCACCAAACACTACAACCTGTGAGAGATGCACTTATATAGCCAAACTGGAAGCAAAGCTCTCTTCACCCAAGACTGGACTAGACAGTCAAGAGGAGAAGGTAAACACTTGCACCACACCACACTCATCACATAGTCCCTCAAAATCTACACCACCAAAACACAAGCATAGAAACACAAAGCAGTCACCTACATTTGTGGAAGCTCTCATAAAAATCTACCCAAGCAACAGGGACCTCCAAAGCAGAAACGCAAGCAACCCCCCCCCCAACACAACCCAAATGACACATAGCCCACAAATTCAGTGTGCCACTCAACCACAGCCCATAAGACATAAGAACGTACCCAACACTCTAGTCATAGGTGACTCTATAGTCAGGCACACTGATGTTCCACTCACCAGGCTAAACAAGAAGAAAGTTACTGTCAGCTGCCTGTCAGGTGCCAGGATCCGCCACATAATGCATGCACTCAGGTCACTCCACAACAAGTACAAATATGACTCTGTCATCGTCCATGTTGGTGTGAATGACCTGAGACATTCCTCCCTGGACTACATAAAAAGAGACATGGAGGAGCTCTCTGATCTTGTAGCCCAGGTAGTTATGACCCTAGCCCTGAGTAGCATCCTGCCATCACCCAGAATGATACCACAGTACAAGGATAAAATGATTGACTTCAAAATTGGCTAAGCTTCTAGTGTAATTCTAAGGGGATCCAGTATCACTCTGCCTGGGATGACATGATCGACAAACCATGATGCTTTGCCAGAGATGGTCTGCACCTGTTGCCCTTGGGATTCCGGATACTGGCTAAGGCTCTTGCTACCCCTATATTGCCTTTTTTAGGCAAGATTCAAATGACAAATTCACCACCTTAAAAGGTACAAGCAAGTAAAATCTGAGGGTAATGCTACTTAATGCTAGAAGTCTAAACCTCAAAATGCAGTCTAAACCTCAAAATGCACTCACTTGAGGCACTCCTTAAAATGGAGAACATGGACATTTGTGCAGTGACAGAGACCTGGTTCAAGGCTCCAGAGAGCACTCCTGCATTACCAGGCTATAATTCATACCACACCTTGTGGCCACCTAACCTGGACCAAAGCACTAAAGGTGGAGGCATGTCCATATTCATTAAGGATATCCACACCTCCAGGCTAGTTGCTCAGCATAATGCATCCGAGATTATCCAAGTGCAACTAACTCTGTGCAAGACTGCAATCCAAACTGTAGCTTGCTACAGATCCCCCACCATGCCCCAGGATTCACACTCCTCATTTCTTGATACACTGGAAAATATTAGGGTACAACCTAACACCCTAATAATGGGCGATTTCAACTACCCCACCATTAACTGGGAAAACTACTCATGTACCAACTCTTGTGCTCAACATTTTTTGGAATTCAGAAATTCCAATGCTCTGGATCAACTTATCCACACCCCCACCAGGGGCAACAATATCCTAGACCTAGTCATTACTAACATGAGTGACCGGTGTTCCACACCTGAAGTCAACTCCTCATTGGTCAGATCCAACTATAAGCTAATCACCCTAGACATCCACATCCCACCCCCATTCCTCATTAAGGAAACCATGGTAAAATATTTCTCCAAAGCCAACTTCATGCTTCTTAAGAGTGAAGTGGTGAACTTCATGATACCCATGCAGATGGACAATGCAGTTATGACTGCTGAATTCTACACAAATGCACTCTATAAGCTTTTACACGAGTGCATGGATCATGCGATCCCGAACAGAAGCAAGACACTATCCTCCAAAAAAAGGAAGCCAATCTGGTGGTCCCCTTCCATAAACAAACTCTGCAACAGAAGGAAGAAACTGTTGCAAAAGAGGGTAAAATCCCATGAGTGGAGGAGCTTCTTGGTCAGCCTCAGTAAGAAGCTAAGATCCCTTATAAGATCCTCCAAAGCTAGCTAGGAAAACAAAGTTGCCACTGATTCTAAAGCCAACTGCAAAGCATTCTATAGCTATGTCAGGAATCTCAATGGCAACACCCAGATCTGCTCTGAGTTACAGCACAACAGCACGAAAATTACAGAATCAACTGATATTGCCAATGTCCTGGCAGATAGGTTCAGTGCTAACTTTACGTTCCTCTCACCCCCTAAAGGGCCCATATCTATACAGGAAGAATGCAGAGTCCATGTAGTCACAATTATGCAGGTAAAAACTGCACTCACTAAAGCCAAAAACACAGCATCCATGGGACTGGACAACATCCCAGGCTGCGTTTTACATGAACTTCAGAATGAACTGGCTCCCCACCTAAGCACCATGTTCAATCATAGCCTCACATCAGGCTTCGTGCCCACTGAATGGAGCACAGCAACAGTTATCCCACTCCACAAATGGGGGAGCCACCACTGATCCCAGGAACTATCGCCCTATTAGCCTGACAAGCCTGCTCTTTAAGGCCATGGAACGTATCATCATGGAACTCATAAACAAAGACATTGGTAACCTCCAAACTCTGGACCCCACCCAGTTTGGGTTTGTGAAAGGCAGATCATGCCTCCTGAACCTGATCGACTTCTTTGAGGCAGTCACCAAAGCTGTAGACAAGAGTAAGGTGGTTCACACAGCCTATCTTGACCTCACCAAGGCTTTCAACATAATCCCGCATTCTGGAATTATAGCTAAACTCACTAAACTAGGTATAAATCCCTATGTCACAAGATGGGTTGCCAACTGGCTCACTGACAGAACCCACACTGTAAAAGTTGCATTCTCCAAATTTGACTTCAAACCAGTGACAAGTGGAGTACCACAGTGTTTAGTCCTGTGTCCTCTCCTGTTTGGTATCAACTTCTCTGAAGTACAGACTAACACAGAAGGCCTTTGGCTAGTGAAGTTCACAGATGACTGCAAATTAGGAGCCATAGTTGAGTCACCAAATGATGTGAACATCCTACAGAACGGCCTCAGTGAGACAGATGCCTGGTGTCATAGCCATAGTCTCAAGCTCAATGCCAAAAAGTGTGCTGTCATCCCCTTTGGTAAAATCTCTGTACCCATGAACTACTACATAGGCAGCAGTCTCCTTAATGCTGAATGTGAGATAAGAGACCTTGGGACCCAGGTGGACAGCAGTCTCTCCTTTGATAATCACATCACCACAGTAGTCAGGAAATCCTTCTACATGGCACACCTCATCACAAAAGGGTTCTCATCCAGGAAAAAAGAGGTCATTGTTCCCCTCTACTCGACACTCATTAGACCCATTATAGAGTACAATGCCCCTTTCAGAATGTACCTCACAAGACATCTGCAACAGCTGGAAAGGCCACAGAAGTATCTCACAAAGAGGATTATTGGCCTCAAACATATGCCCTACACTGACCGTCTCAAAAAACTCCAGCTTTACTCCATAGCATATCACCTACTCCGAGGTGATCTCTGCCTAACATATAAAGCTATGTCAATCCCAAAGCTGTTAGACATGCTGCACCTAAAGAAATCCTAATCCGTCTGAGCTACATGCTCTAGGGACCTAAACCTTGTCACCATAATAAACAGGACATGCTGGAGGGATAGATTCCTGTCCCAGAGACTTCCCATACTCTGAAACAAGCTACCCATCTATGTCAAGCAAAGTTGCTCATTAGCACTCTTCAAGAAAAATCTTGATGAGTGGATGGGAAATAGGAAATACACCCCGGGGATCACTTCTATGGCTCTGCTCAACAGGGGCACAGGAAATTAACTTTCTTGGGTGGCGTAAGCCAAGGAACCTTGTTGGCTAGGCTTACTTAGACCCTTGGGTCAATAGCCTAGTATCTACCTATGAACTAAGGGAGCTCCAATTTTTTCCCATTTCTCTGCACACAATTCCCTTCAGGAAATACCCACATACATAACTCCCCCCAATATTTACTAGAGAGCAGGTATTTAAGGTGCTCTCCAAGCCAAGAACACTTAATCAATGGATCATGTTAAAAATCCCAAGATGTTTCCTTATTAACATGAGACATGAACTATCAGTCCCACAAGAATCACTACTTACCTACAGCCTCCAAACAGGCTTTATTGAAAATGAATGTATGTTTGCAACTGTTATCCTGCAAGGGTGGGTCATCCACAGATCTAGGGGAATTATCAACCCAAAAGCCTAACTAGCTAGATATGCAAAGGTATGAAGCGAATGGTTACAGAGATCTTAAATAGGTTCATAGGATGATACAAGACTATTGGCCTGGAGGCCCTTATAATCCTAGCCAAGAATTTTGCTCATATTTCCTCAAAGTTAGCACCTGTTTCTTCTGTTCAGTGGGGACACAGGTGGGATCCCAGGGGTATATTGTCTGCTTCCCATCCAATCATCCTGGTTCCTCTTAAAGAAGGCTAGAGAGATACTCTGCTTGACATGGAGAGGGAGTCTATTCCACAGATGGAGGAGTGTTTGGGATACAAATCTATCCCACCAACAAGTTTTATTAATGTCACAGACCAGGTTAAGGCCTTGCATGTGGGTTGCGTGAGTGGAGCTTGTCTTACGGATATGCAGCAACTCCATCAAGGCTGGGTCTGAAATGGCCTTGTATGCCATACACAGGTCAACTCTGAGCAATCTGTATGAGACTGAGTTGAGGGAGAGGGCTTTTAGGCTATCTGTATAGGATAGGTGTTTGCCAAAGGGAGCATTGTACTTGATAATGGGTCTGATAAGGGAGGAGTACAGAAATGTTATGACCTCTTTGTTCCTGGATGAAATGCCCTTATTTATGAGGTGAGCCACATAGAAAGCCTTCTGTACAATGGAGGCAAGATGGTAGTCAAAAGTCAGGTTGCTATCAACCTGGGTTCCCAAGACCCACACGACTGATTGCATGCTTAGTACATTATTAATGTGATAATTAGTAGGGGTGATATTTTCCCCAAAGGGGATAATGATAAATTTCTTTGCATTCAGTTTTAGGCCATGCTTTTGGCACCAGTCATTAGTTTGGGTAAGGCCCTCTTGGAGGATGTTCACATCACTAGGGGAATTTAAGACAGTGCCCAGCTTGCAATCATCTGCAAACTTGGTCTGCCACAGGCCACTGGTTTTGGCTCGCACCTCAGAAAAGCATATCAAACAGTAGAGGCCCCAAGGCGATCCTTGGGGCACACCGTTCATTACAAGTCTACTACTAGAGGTGGCTTCCCCTACTTTGACTGAGTGGGTTCTATCTGTGAGCCAGTTAGCTACCCATCTGGTAACATATGAGTTGATGCCTACCTGGGAGAGTTTATCCATTGTGCCTGAGTGGGGAATAGTGCCAAAGGCTTTGGCTAGGTCAAGGTAGGTGGTGTGCATCGTCTTCCCCTGGTCCATGACTTTGGTGACTGTTTCAAAGAAGTTGACCAAGTTTAACAGGCATGATCTCCCTTAAGTCTTGAACCCAGGACCCTGTGCACTAGAGTCAGAGCAATGTACTACTACACCAAATCTCCTGACATAAGTAACAAGCACTAGACCCAAATTAGTTCAAGTCTGTCAAGAGCAGGTCTTATGTACTCAGTTTTCAAGAACGGTATCAAAGCAATGGATAAAATGGTGCATACTGCCAACCTCTGCCTGGTCAAGAAATTTAACAAAATACCTAACTCATGCATTGTAGAAATGCTCACTAAACTGTGTATAAACCCCTATATCTCCTGCTGGATGGCCATACGGCTTACAGTGAGGATACAAGAACTTAGAATAGGTGAGTATGCCTTCACAAAAAGACTGATTACTAGTAGGGTGCAGCAGGGGTCAGTGCTGGGTTTGCTACTGATTGGCATCTACTTCTCTGAGGTCAAGCCTGACATCAAGACCCTCTGGGAGATGAGGTTCTCAGATTATTTTAAATTGGCTGCAGTGATTGAATTCCCCCAATATGCAAATATCCTCCAAAAAGACCTCACATACATCTATAACTGGTGCCAATGTCATGGTCTAAATGCCAACACGTTCATTATTTTATCTTTTGGAAAGATGGACATCCCAACAAAGTACCACATTGATAATGCACCTCTCAGAGTAGACTCTGTAGTCAGGAATTTGGGAAAGCATGTAGACAGTGATTTGGTATTTGACAATCATGTGTCTACTGTGGTGAGGAAATCATTCAGTGTTGCACAACTTATAAGCAGGGGCATGTTATCTAGATCCAGACATCTCGTAGTTCTGTTGTTCTCTGCTCTCATAAAATCAGTCATAGAGTACAATGCCTCTTCAGCATGTCCCTGGCCAGACATATGCAGCAACTGGAGTGTCCACTGAGATTCCTCACAGAATGTATGATGTGGAAAATAGTCTTATGTGGACTGCATGAAGGTCTTGTATTTATATTTGGTCTCATACAGGCAGCTGAGCAGTAACCTATGCCTGACCTACATGGCAGTCTCCATCCCATCTCTAATGGGTATGTTACACATCCATAAAACAAATAGCATCAGGAACACCTAATTCAGGGAAAAATTGGACATGTTGGAGGGACAGATACTCATCTCAGAGGCTCCACGTTTTCTGGAACAGACTTCTTATCCAAGTAAAGCAGAGTTTACCCCTGCAATTATTCAAGTGAAACTTGGATTAGTGGATGGGGAACTGTAAATATACCTCTGGTCTGGCACCTATGTCTGTATTAGAGAGAGCAAGGTTGTAATTGCTTGGCCACCCATGCTCGGGTATACATACCTTCACAAAACCCTTGGGAGCCAATAAAATCCATTTTTCTTCTCTTTTTTGAAGAATGGCTTGGCTTAAAAAGGCCCGCTTGGGTCAAAGCTTAGTATTTAATTATGATACTATGATGACTCCAGCTCTGATCACTTTATTCACAGTGATAATCAACCCTGACCAGTAAAAATAGTTATAGAATAATAATTTGAAATAAAAAAGTTTTTAAATTGTTTGATGTGCCAGCATATGAACAGATAGCTACACATCATAATACATGTATATTAAATTAGATAAAAGTGTGAACATAATGCAAATGCTGTCTGTATTACTATGAATATCTTTCACAGTATAACCTATATGCTATAGAATATTCATTGCTACCACAATTGTACTTTGTCTTTATCCAAGATACTACCATTTTGGGGATAGTGTGACTCACATTTCTATCATATCTGCAGTTGATAATGGGATAAAGCTCACCTGATTTTCTTACCTGGAATGGTAAAGGGGCAGTACATAGTACAGGCATAGAATATATTATGTGTCAGTAAGACTGCTATGCTTTGCATTTCTGCCACCATATTCTTCAACGAATTGATGATGCAATGTACATGAATGCAAGTTTCTGGATAAGCCAAATGGCCAAGCAAATCCCTTCTACTCTGCAAATGACCTGCTGACTTGAGTGTAGTTTTAGTTCACATTTACATGCTCAGCAGCACTGTAGTCATCTTATGGTCGATGTTCATTAGATCATAGGAATTGTAGGCAAGTAAGTCATGAGACCATTCGTGCCTGGCAGATAACCACCATTATGATGTACTTCCTCCTCCTAGAAGTGTGAAGCAGGTCAGGTTCGGGAGGGATGCATTTGTGGATGTTCATTCAAATGTTCATGTGAGGATGTCACTCTGTTTAACATATATGTGCAATTTATTCCACAGCTGAGGTAAATGTGGGGTAATACATATGTCTTGCAGCATATTTTGTTTATGTGTTGGTGGAAACTGAGGTCCTTAGTTTTGCTATTTGGGGAACTGTTTATCTTGTGGTGAAGTAAGAGATCAAGGAGAAATGGAACCTTAGAAGAGCAGAAATCAACATGTAGGTCTTGACATAAGGCACTATAAGAGACCAAGCAAAGAGAAAAGGCTTCAAGTCTATTTTCATACCTGAGGGATTTATATTAGTATATTTTTGGTTAAGAACTACTGGGACATTTCTAGTTGCATCGTGTGACAGAAAAGGTATGTACCAAAGGGGGCTTTGTATTCAATAATTGGTCTGATTAGAGCATAGCATGAGTGGATGATAGCTTTCATCTTGGAAGATATACTTTTAGATATCAGGTGTGCTTGTTAGAAGTATTTCCTCTCAGCTAATAACACTTGATTGTAAAAAGAGAGGGTGGTGTTGACTAAGGTGCCAAGATCCCAGATCACTGTAACAGATTGGAGTGGGGAGTTGGTTATATTTATCAGTGCTTAATAATATGTCTTTTTTTAAACAAGAGTTTAATCAGTGCATCAACACATTGAAAATCAAATAAATCACAATACCAAATCTAGGTATAATCACAGTAGTATATCTACAAATCAAGGTGAAAAATATAAAGCATTAAAATGACAATGTGCAATAACCTTAAAAACCTGTGAAGATAATTAACATTAAATAAAGTCATTCACCCATATGCTCTCTTTTTGATAAAATCTCCTTTCCAAGCTTTAACAATACAACTCCTTACCAAGACCCATAACAAAAAAGTACTCTCTTATCTGATATCTTCCATCCCTAGCATACCTCTCAACATCTTAGAGCAAGAAATCCGGACAAATCCCAAAAAAGTGGGGGGAGGGGGCAAAGGACAAAAATGGAGACAATTTTTAAGTATTACTCTTACAAACTTAGAAACTTGATTGGATAACAGGTTTTGCATTAGCATGAATTTTATAAAGAATATGAAGTCTAAAATTTAAATTACTGTCATTATTTTCTGAAGTCAGTCATCAATAATTTGCCAGTAATTTGCCTAAAAAACAGAATTTTTGGAGAACCAGACCAAAAATCTGAGGCAAAAATATAGACAACTAAGAGGTATTATCCCTGGTATTCTCTCTTAATCCTAATAAATAAAATTACCATTAACTATACAGTCTGTGAAATTCCTCTCACAATACATAACATCAACCCAACATTTGCAGATGCCCTGACATGATCAAATACCAGGCCTCACTTCTCCATACCTCCAGCAATTCTCTTCTCTTAAGACAGAAAAGTTAGATATCTGCAAGGGTGTCCTAAACCACTTGTGCAGCCACCTCATATGATCCCACAGTACAGGAGATACCTTAGACAAGTACCAACTTTGAAACATTCCTTCTATTGCTGCTTACAAAATTGAATTCCCTCCTTTTACTCCTACCTCAATCTTAACTTTTCCATTTCTCCCCATATATATGCAGTATCGTCACATCATTTAAGTGAGAAGAGGTAAAATTCCCATCTGTCTCACCAGACAACTAAATAGCCCAATCCTTTCCAAAAAGACCTCACCCCTTGGTGTCCTTATCAATCTCTAACATCCTTAACCAAGATTTTATCAATCTCAGACATCCTTAACCAAGATTGGACTGCATGCATCAATTGATCAAACTGCCAAGTCCTCTCTGTTAGATCATATTTGGACTTAAAAAAGGTCCCACTTGTGAAATATTACATAAGCTCTATCCACTTGCTTAACCAAACTTCCTATGCTATTAATACCATTAACACTCCAACCTCTCACAGATTTGCCCAAAATTCTTACATTATGATTATTCCACACTCAATGGAAAAAACACACATTAAAACCCTTTGCAACCCATTCAAGTTCCTAAAAATAGATCTAGGGGAACAAGTCCCAAAGCTACTTGGAAATATCACTAAGACCTACATCAAACACAAAGTTACTCTAATTCTTGTTCATCATCACCGTGTATTTGAGAGCATAAAGCAGAAGGTCTGGCATACTCCATCCCTCCACATTTCTTGGAAGCCACAGTCTCTGCCCTTAGCAATACTTGATCCTTTACCATTGCATACAAACTGATCAAACAGAGCCTAGATACCCTGGATCCATTTGAGATTCTTCGTGCTAAGTAGTAAATATCTACTTACACATATTACCCTGGGAAGAATCATCATTTTACTTAAATGTATTCTGCCAAGTAATTTACAGGCTTTATCAAACTAGATGACTAACAAAGAAGAAACCTGTTGATCCAATGCCAAGTATTTTCTGACACTTAAGTTTCTCTTTCTCTGATTCAGTCATTTTCAAACCCAAATAATTTGAATTTGTTTTCCCAGTAATTTTATGTTCCTCTATCAAATTGACCCCCATTCCAACTCTAATTGCAGTCAGTTTTTGCTGTAGCGTCACTGTATAATGGAGTGATCAGGCAATAATGCCCAACTTGCATTCAACATTTAGGTGCCTTACCTTATTTGTGATACCAGAATGGGGAATGGTGTCAAATGCCTTTGCCAGACAGCCTGTGTCAACCAATTAACCAATGTTCACAGCTTTAGCAATCTCCTGAAGATTTTTACTAACTAGAGCATGGATGATCTCCCTTTAACAAATTAGATTTTTGATGGGGTCTATATTAGAACATCAAAGTTTCAAAAGTTTGAATGTTCTAATATCGAACCCTATTCAGCGAAAGTTGAAAACATCGAACATACAGAATAGCGAATTTTTTCCTAGGGAAAAAAATTGCTGTTCCAAAACACATACACACAACACAAGCACACCAAACAAACAGCAATTCAAACACATACACCTAAAACCTTACACCTAACCCTACACTAAACTATACACACACCACTAACTATCCACTTACCTTAACCCAAACCCTAACCCTAAGGTCCATCACTATCGCGCAATCACCTCACCCGCTCCCTAATCCCAACTCACCTACCCCACCCTAACCCTCACGTCCACACAATCGCACACATACCTCACCCGTGCCCTAACCCTAACTCACCTAACCTGCCCTAACCTTGATGTCCACACAATCACATACATATCTAACCCACACCCTAACTAAACTAACCCGCGCTCAATCGCACACTTTCCTGAACCTGACCTGTAACTTTCCACCACAGCGCTGAAAATACTGAAGCAACAGAAATGGACAATCAAATTCTTTCATTAGGAAAACATTTGGTTTTCTGTTGCTTCGATATTTTCAGCTTTAGCTGAATAGGGTTTGATATTAGAACATTCTAACTTAGATTTTCTAATATAGACTCTTTTTGATGTCACTGATTATATATCCAGATATGATGTGTTCCATGGCCTTGCAAACTAGACTAGACTAGCTAGACTAATGAGTCTATAGTTCTTCGGGTCTCTGATGTGCCACCCCTTTAAGGAGGGGCATCACAACAGCAGTTTTTCACACTTCAGGGACATACCTTGTGGTTAAAGTCAAGTTAAACATGTTCCAGAGGTGATCAAGGGTGCAATGATTAAGACTTATTATAGGAGTTTAGAATACTTTTTTTTTTGTTGTACAGCTTACTTTTACCATTATATGACTCATACAATATCTCTATCCAGGGCTAAATCTGACCATGGATAGGGATACTCCTTATGTACCACTCATATAATATCCCTGTCTATGGTTAAATCTGACCTTGGATAGGGGTACTACTTCTTGCTTATTTACCACTCATATAGTATCCCTATCCATGGTTAAATCTGACCATAGATAGGGATATTGCTACCTGCATATTTACCACTCATATAATATCCCTGTCTATGGTTAATTCTGACCATGGATAGGAATACTGCTTATGTACCACTAATATAATATCTCTATCCATGGTTAAATGTGACCATGGATAGGAAAACTGCTACCTGCTTATTTACCACTCATATAATATCCCTCTCAATTGTTAAGTCTGACCATAGAGAGGGATACTGCTTATGTACCACTCATATAATATCTCTATCCATGGTTAAATCTGACCATGGATAGGAATACTGCTACCTGCTTATTTACCACTCATATAATATCCCTCTCAATGGTTAAGTCTGACCATAGATAGGGATACTGCTTATGTACCACTCATATAATATCTCTATCCATTGTTAAATCTGACCATAGATAGGGATACTGCTACATGTTTATTTACCACTCATATAATATCCCTTCCTAACCAAGACTCATCAAAGATGGATCTGTATCCTTTATTAGTATTTTCCTGAAGTTTTTGGAAAATAACCTATTTACAAGTAAAAAAAGAAGAGGGAGAGATAGGGGCTAAAAAAATGGGAGAGAAATAATCAACATGAGTAAATGTTGACATTATTTTTATTAGATGTGTGAATGTCACATGTACAGTCAAATACAATCTTTTTTCATTGTGTAACTCTTGATTAGCCATTAAATAGTTTATTTAACCCCCAAATGAGTTACTATACATTTATGTGATTCAGCTCTTAATATTTTGCTCAAACCAGAAGTCAGCTTTCTCTTTGTTACAGATCCTACCCCTTCCTGTGGGGTTCTGAAGAAGTTGATTAACATTTCTTTCTCATGCAATTTGTGAAATAAAGGTAAGTTAGTTTCCCTGTCTACTGGGTTCACTAAAAGACTTTGTGTTGTTGTTTCTTGGTGTGCTACTGACAATATATTTTTTCCTATGATCACTTGTAAGATACTCTGGACATTACTTTATATGCTGACTCCAACTGTATAATCAATAAAAAAGGATCTGTTGCCATGGATGTGAACTTTCCCACAATCTCCATTACCAGCTTGGTAGATATGGGCATTCTAAAGGAATATAGAAATTGCCTCCTGTTTAGTAAATAACCAGCTAATTCTCAAACAAACTGATATTATATGTGAGATATGTATTTACACAATGTCACTGGAGGCACAGCTCTCACATAAAAACACTCCTAATGTTAATAATCTTGTCAATAGTGCACATGCTGCACCCATCACACACAATTCAAAGAAAAAATGTGTATTCCCACATATGCTGAGGCAATCTTAAATCTCAAAGACCTCCTGGAAGAAGTACACATAACAAATACATTCAACAACCCTGAATGTACTCTTTAAAACAGCACCCACATCAGCACATAAATCTACATCTCATGGAGACTCTACTTCTAAGCCCACAAGTCAAGCATATGGAATCCAACATTGCAGTCATTAAAGACTCCATTGTGAGACACACTGAAGTCCCTCTCACAAGGCTGAGTAAGGAGAAAGTCATGGTCAATTGCTTATCAATGGCCATGATCCATCACATTACACATGCACTCAGGTCATTGGACTACAAGTACCAGTATAACTTAGTCATAGTCCACGTGGGTGTAAATGACCTGAGACGTACCTTCCTAGACTATATGAAGAGAGACATCATGGAGCTCCCAGAATATGTGTCCCAGGATGGTATGAGCCTAGCATCGTGCAGCATTTTATCTTCTCCAAGGATGATACAATGATACAATGTATCACTGAGGATGATGTCACACTGCATCGAGCAGCATTTTATCTTCTCCAAGGATGATACAATGATACAATGATACAATGTATCACTGAGGATGATGTCACACTGCATCAAGCAGCATTTTATCTTCTCCAAGGATGATACAATGATACAATGTATCACTGAGGATGATGTCACAATGCATCGAGCAGCATTTTATCTTCTCCAAGGATGATACAATGATACAATGTATCACTGAGGATGATGTCACAATGCATCGAGCAGCATTTTATCTTCTCCAAGGATGATGCCACAATATGAACCAAAGATGACCAACTTTAATAACTGGCTTAGTTTTTGGTGTCATTCTAAGGGGGTGCAATATTTGTCAGCATGCAGGAGATGGTCAGCTTTGCCAGGGGTGGTCTGCACCTCCCCATCTAGGCTTTTGAATATTCACTAAAACATTGTCCTCTCCCATAGTGCCTTTTTTTAGGCAGTGCCAAACTGAAAGCACATCCAATGTAGCAAATCAAAACCAAAAAAAATCTAAAGGAGTTTCTACTCAATGCTAGGAGTCTAAACAAAAAAATACACTCCATAGAAGCTCTATTCACCCTACAGAATGCTGATGGCTGTGTGTTCACTGGGACATATTTTAAGGCCACAGAGAGCACACCAACAGCGCAACGTTATAATGCCAGCTACGACATCGACTAAAGGTGGAGGCATCTCGACATACATCAAAAATAAATATACTTCAAGGCTTGCCAAACATGAAAATGCACTTGAGCTTCTCCACATTCAAACCACCATAGGCAAAATCCATTACCACTTCCTTGCAAGCTATAGGTTCTGCTCAATGACCCAGGAAACCCATATGATGTATTTAAACTTATTGGAAACACTCGCCATCCGACCAGATACCATATTCATGGGTGACTTTAATTGCCCTACTCTTAACTGGAAATCATATATGGCACCAAATGTACAGGCACAGAGATCTCTGGATTTTGTAAAAGCAAACTCCCTGAACTAAGTTTTCAGCACACCAACTGGGGTGCAACTATACCAGATCTGATCCTCACAAATATGGGAGAATGCTGCACATCCCCTAGTGTAATGTCTTCTCTAGTAAGGTCAGACCACAAAATGGTCTCCTTTGAAGTAAAAATAAAACCAGTAACCTCAGCTACAACTGGCATATTCAGTAACTACTCTATGGTTAACCTCTTGCCATTAAGTAATAACCTGGCAAAATTTCAGGGCCCTACAAACCCTGTGAACACTGCTGCCTATGCAGAACTGTTCACAAAAACCCTATACAAGCATGATAATAGCTGCGTAGAAACAGCTGCACCTACCAGGAAGGAGCACAGAAATAACTCAAAAAAACAAGCCATCCTGATAAAATCACAACATCAACATGCTATATAACAGAAGGACGAAAATTATGTGAAAAATTACGAGGTGCAGCACTCAGCTGGGTAAAAGCACTCTCATCAAACTAAACAAACACATCAGAGGACAAATAAAGTCTACCAAAGCAAAATTCGAGAAAAAAATTGGTCTCCCATGCCAAGGATAACCACAAGGTATTCTTTAGCTATGTCTGCAACCTCAATGGCAATATACAATTGTGTGCAGAGCTCATTGTAAATGTAGCCACCTATACTGAGCCAGAAGATATAGCTATGTCCACAACCTCAAAGGCAATATACAATTGTGTGCAGAGCTCATTGTAAATGTAGCCACCTATACTGAGCCAGAAGATATAGCTATGTCCACAACCTCAAAGGCAATATACAATTGTGTGCAGAGCTCATTGTAAGTGTAGCCACCTATACTGAGCCAGAAGATATAGCTATGTCCACAACCTCAAAGGCAATATACAATTGTGTGCAGAGCTCATTGTAAATGTAGCCACCTATACTGAGCAAGAAGATATAGCTATGTCCACAACCTCAAAGGCAATATACAATTGTGTGCAGAGCTCATTGTAAATGAAGTCACCTATACTGAGCCAGAAGATATAGCAAACCTTCTGGCCAAAAAACATTCAGGTCCAACTTTACCCCTCTCTCTCCCCATCAGCCTTCCCTCAGGAAATGCCATCAACTATAACTCCTCCTTATGTCACTAGGGCACTCATCAATGGTCCCAGACAATATCATAGGATGCCTTCTAAATAGCATGAGATGTGATCTACCAGGCCCTCTAGAATTGCTGTTTAACTGGAACCTCCGAACAGGCTTCATGCATTATGAATGGTGAACAGCAGCACTCATTCCACTGCACAGAGGTGGGCCATTTACAGACCCTGGAAACAGCAGATCCATAAGTCTCAGTAATCTCATATGCAGATCCTTGGAAAGAATTACCATGGAAATGATCAATAATGAGATAAAAAACCTCCAGACGATGGACCCAACCCAATTTGGTTTCATCAATGGCAGGTCATGCCTACTCAATCTGGAGGACTTTTTTGACGAGGTCACCAAAGCAATGGATAAGGGCAAAATGGTTCACTCTGCCTACCATGACCTGGCCAAGCCATTTGATACAATTCCCTACTCGGGCATTGTTCACAAACTTAACCAGCTTGCTCACAGACAGGATCCAGGAAGTTAGAATTAGGGAGTTCAACTCTACAAAGAGGCCAGTCACAAGAAGAGTGCACCAGGAATCGGTACTGGGACTGCTCCTTTTTGGAATTTACTTCTCTGAAGTCAAGGCAAATGTCAGTGGTCTCTGGCTGACTAAATTTGCAGATGATTGCAAATTAGGAGTTGTCATTGAATCAGCCACTGACACATATGTTCTCCAAGAAGGGCTGACACAGACAAACAACTGGTGCCAGAGCCAGGGACTAAAACTAAATGCCAAGAAGTCCATAATAGTATCATTCGGGAAGTCATCCACCCCAATAACTATCATATTGACAACACATTCCTAATAGTTGTCCCAGTAGTCAGGGACTTGGGAACAAACATAGACAGTAATCTAGTCTTTGCCCATCACATGTCTACAGTATTGAGGAAATCATTTTATGTTGCACAACTTATAAACAAAGGTATGGTATCTAGTCCAAGGAAGTCATTACCCCACTGTATTCTGCATTTAGCAGACCTATCGTTGAGTAAAATGCCCACTTTGGTATGTACCTAACCAAGCATATCCAACAATTGGAACATCCACAGAGGTTGCTCAATGAAAAAATACAAGGCTTAAGTATCATGTCCTGTGCAGATGACCTCAAGGCCCTATCCCTGTATTCTTTCTCCTACAGGCTCTTGAGGGAAGATCTATTCCTGGCATACAAGGCATTGTCAGACCTACTCTGATGGACCTCCTGCATATCCACAAAACAAACAGTACTAGAATTACCTGTTCTAAAGACTTAAACCTTACCTGTGATATAAATAAGACCTTCTGGAGAAACAGGTATGTATCCTAGAGATTATCCCTTCTCTGAAACAGGCTCCCCATCCATGTGAAGCAGAGTTCCTCCCTAACCCAATTCAAGTGTAACTTGGACAACTGGATGGGGAACAGGAAATTATTTCTTGGTTTAGCTCTTTTGTCTCTAATGGACACAGGTAGCCTGTAAATGGTTTATCACCCAGGCCTCTAATTGTAAATATTGCACCTCCTGAGTCCCTGCTTGCACTTATCAAGGGTAGCAGAACTTGTTAGAGATTTGAAATGCATGGCTAGGCTTAAAAAGACCCCTGTGGTCACTGGCCTAGTAAACACCAGCAAGCCTATGAATCTATGAACCTAGAGTATTGTCTTTTTATCTACAACCATAGAGGAAATGTTGAAAATGCTTGTGGAATCCAGGGTAGAGACTGACCAGATGAAGCACAACTGTGGCAATAGCTGGTTGGTCTGGCAGATGTAATTTCCACCCTCAGAAATGTACTAGCCATAAAAATGCCAAGTAAAGGAAAGATCTGGAATTATATCTGGTGATATTTTAATCTTATACCAAAAAAAAAAAAAACTAAAAACAAGGATATATCAGAATGGGTGAAAAAACTGTCATCCCAGCTACAATAAAATATATCTGGACACAGAAAGGACTGGATACACAGACTATGCAAGGTTTAAGAAAGAACTGCTAGTTATTGCAAGAAGTGTACCTAGCTCAACCAGTGCCCTGTACCAGTACCACAAACCAGTACTTTACATTCTCAGCTCTTCAAGTGAAGGGTAAAAAGAAAGCCCTTCAGTTTAACAATCAGCTTGTTATGATTAGATCCACACACCCCAGCTCTTCCATTGAAGGGAGAAAAAAACTGACTTTTCCTTCTACTGGCAAACCAAGCAGGCAACCAGATTTATAGTATCACCCCCCCCCCCCCTCCTGCCCAGACCATTCAGATCTCATTTCTGTCTGCTGCCACTAGCCCTCTTTTACCATGTTTTATTAAAAGAAGAAAAAAATTATTTTAAACTGTAGCATATGCTTTTTACAAATATAGCAAACAGTAGCCACAGTTTATACCATGCCTGCATGAAGCACTATGGCACTCACATTTTAGTTAAAAAAATATATTTTAAACTGTAGCAAACTGCTTGCTACAAAATGTAGCAAGCAGTTGCTATGGTTATACCTTGCCTCTACTACAGCACTCAGGTTTTACTTAAAAAGAGAGTTTCTCTCTTTTTTTATTCTCTTTTAAACAAACAATCAGTTGCTACAATTTTGACATGGAATGCTACAGTGTTCAGATTTGACAGCCAATGCAATATCTGCTTTTAAAAGTTGGTGCTGCATTAAATGTATTTATTTATTGACATTTGTTTACCGGGCAAGTTTGACTGGGTTGAGAGTACACATTTTCAGCAGAGAGCTGATGAGAAAAATTACTTGCGACCTGTTTTCATCTTCTCCATACGTGTGACGGTGCGACCTATGGTTTACTTCTTCATCTTCTGCATTAGTGCATGGAATTTGAATTCTAGAAGCCGTTTGGACTTGGGACGAGCGTACAAGTGAGAGGTAGGTGTGTGCGTGTAAGTGTTTAAGAGGTGTAATGTGTGTGTGTGTGTGTGTGTGTGTGTGTGTGTGTGTGTGTGTGTGTGTGTGTGTGTGCGCGCGCGCACATGTGTGTATGTAAAATGTATACATCTAGACTGCATCTGTTTGTCATATGAGCTCACCTCAGTCATTGACAGATTGACATTTTTAGAATTACTGCCCTATGATACCTTCATCCACTCTGTGGTAAACCTCCAGTGTTTATACACCACGGTAGCCACTTTCAAATATGTTTCTGCAATGTTTTTAGTGATTCTGCCTTTCAGTTCTTAATGGCTTTTGTTCATGGTAATTTTTGCCTCCTGAAAACTGGAAAAATTTCATATCTTCCATTTTCTGGTAAGAGTTTTCTTTGTTGCAGTCAGAAGTACAAGAAACGTATTTACTTATTTATTTGAATGTTGTAACCTGAGTAACACAATGATCATAAAAGCCCAATTTCAGTCTCAGACTAGCAAGAAGCAAATAAAAAAAGAAAAAAAACAAACGTTGTTAGTTGTAGTCCATGGCCTGCTTAGGCTAGTAGAATGCTTTTACCAGTTGCTATTCTGGAGTATTTGGACAGAAAGTTGGAGATTTTTTTTTCCAGGAATAGTAGCCTGTTCATTTTTTCCCATTGTTTTCCATGTGTAGGTTGAAATGAAGGGACTGATGTGGCAGAATTCTTTTGTGCTGAAATGAAGACACATTTTCTAATATAGTGTTATAGTGATCTAAAATTAGTAATGGCATCAGGGATTCGGTTAGCTTAAGCCTGCTTCGAAGGAGCATTGTTTTTAATTTTAGAAGAGTTGAGAAGTATTTTTCTTGCAGACTGAAGTGTTAAGAATGAAAAAGTGATCCTGCAGTTCTTTCTAAAAGATTAAGGATTTGTTACACTGCTTTATGACCATGTTGTCAACATAAAGAAGTAGGGGATGCTGGGTAAGTCCAAGTCTTGTTTTACAATGTAGACAGAGAAGAGGAGGGGAACAAGACTGGAGTATTTTAAAACTCTTTGATTTTGATTAGAGGTGATAAGTTGACTTTTTCATAGAAGTAGCAGTAAGAACGCATTGTGGAACCAGGGTAGTACATTTGGACTAATGCCTAGGTCAGATAGGTGGGTTTGTAGTAAGTTATGATATACCTGATCAAATGTTTTCATTAGGTCAACAAATATAGCACCAATAAGTTCCCCTTTGACCGTCTGTAAGAGAATTTGGTCAGGAATGGTCCAAATGAACAATGACGGTAACAACTGAAACAGTAACGAAATTGCTATACATGGTACTGCCTAAATCTTTTGAGATTTAATGACACTCTGTCACAAGATGAGGTTTTGAATTCTGCTTAGAAATATTATCCATGCAGTAATGGATCTCAAATACTGCACATTAAAGCCTTGCTAAAGTTTTCTCCTGATTAAATTTCTGTTGGCGTGGTTGTGCATGTGTTTGTATGTGTGTGTAGGTGGGTACAGCATACCTGACAAATGTTCCAAATTTTGCAGAATGTTCCTTATTATACTTCATATTTTTGCCTTGTCTGCTTAAAAAAAATGAGATAAATCAATGAAGATTACAGTCAGTAAGTAATGCCAGTGACTAGAGTTTCATATTTTGTTGCTCAGATAATACATGATGTCACAAAACCAGTTTACCCTGATTTTGGCCCTTTAACTTTGCATCCAGTTCTTCAGGCAAAGAAGTTGAGAGGTAGGGGTTACTGATTTTGCTTCTATTTTAGATTGTGTCCTGTAGATCTGAATTTTTCTAAAAGACTGTTAAAAACTGTGTATGTGTGTTGAAATATATATATATATATATATATATATATATATATATGTGTGTGTGTGTGTGTGTGTGTGTGTGTGTGTATATATATATATATATATATATATATATATATATATATATATATATATATATATATATATGTGTATATATACACATATACACATTAGTTGGTAAAGGAACTCTACAAAGTCAGCAAATTGTCTATAATCGGTAGTCATTATTTGTGTATGGAGGGGATGGTAATGGGATGCTGTATATGTGCTTGCTAATACTGTGGTAAATTAAATGTCCATGGTTGCTATTTATGCATGCATTAATTTATTTGATTGCAATCAAACATTTGAGGTCTACAAAGTGGCTATAATCGGTGGGCATCCAAATGTGTTTTGGAGATTGCAATGTTTATCATTATATGAGTTTGACAGTGACAAAGTGAAATAGATTGCATGTAAATGTATTTTTTTCTGCATTTTATGGGTACCACTGTTGTGTATATGGTGGAGGAGCACATTGCATCTTACAGAAGGGTTTAATATTGGACTTTTATGGCATTTTTTTTTTTCTTTTTACAATCAGTATAAAACACACTGCTGCTTTGTTGTACCAGTGTTGTGACTCAGGAATGCTAGGGTTGTTAATATGATCACTATACTCAGTGTTGTACATTTAAATAAGAATAAGTGGTAATTTATTGCAGTGAGTACTTTTCTGGAAAATCTACTATAAGGCTTGTATAAATTATTTAGATATACCACAGTAATATTTTTATGAAGAACTTCAACAAGAAGGGGTTTCAAAAACTGGGTAAATAAATGACAGAAAGCTCTCACTATTACCTGGTATTTAACTACCACATTGTGAATGTTTGTTCTTTATTTACCAGTAAAACTGTACATAAATATCAAATTTATATTAATTTCATAGGCATTGTTCACTTGTAAGTATTGTGGAACAGCCTATTATAGGCCCACTCAGCACACATGATTAGGAGTGCCTGGAGACAAAAATGATATGGTCTATTTAGTGATATATATTAATTTATTGTCATTTAGAATTATGAATTTGTACAATATTAACATTAGTATTACTAATATGCCCTATAATCATTACTGTGGTGTGTCATGATAGGAAAAGAAAACTTACATAATGCTAGAAAACTTTGCACTGCTACCTGGTGACTTACTACCACCACTTTACATATATGTACACTTGTTTATGCATATTTTCATTATTTATATATATATATATATATATATATATATATATATATATATATATATATATATATATACACATATATGTATATCAGGCAGTGTCCACATAGCCAAATCATAGCATGGTAGAACTAAATTAACAGGAGAGCTCAACACACAAGTCAGAATGCAATAGCTATCAGGTGAGAATGTGTAACATCTTTTTATACTAAATTGTGATATGTGCCATGTTAATATTTGTGTTAAAAACCACATGTGCATATATATATATATATATATATATATATATATATATATATACAGATGTTCATGGTACCATATGGGACTTTAAATGACACTTGCCATCAGCCTACAACCAGTTTGTAGATATTTATATTTATTTAGTAATAAAATATGCATATATGCATACATACTATGTTTCTTTTAAGTATCGTGGGGGATATAATTCAATTATTATATAGTATAATTAATACAGTCAGGAAGGTGAAACAATGAACTTTTGCATGGTTCTAAAAATGTGTGCAAGGAGCCTATGATTTGAAAACAGCCCAAAGATAAACTTATCCTGCCACTGGCCAGATGCAGTTTCTTTGAATGCAGGTTTTAATGTTGTTTCAGAGACTGTGGGTTTCAAAGGTAGAGAAGTTTTAATGCTAAGTTTGTTTTCATTGTAAGACTATTGCTTTCTTTAAGTTTAGAAAATGTCTATCAGTGTTTGTGCTATAAAATTTGAAATAAAAGTTGTAAATGAAATCCAAATATCTGTAATCATTGTAGAAGTAAAGCATAAAGCAGTATGCACACAGAGATTTGAAAAGTGTCTATGACAAATGGGGAGAAATAGCCAAGTAATGGGGCACTGAAATGACTGCGTGGGGCGGGGGGGTTGCATGGGTGGGGCTGTGTGGGCAGGGCACTGGGTTTGCACCCCTCTGCAAAAAAATCCTGTGGGCTCCCTTGTCCCCCCCCCCCCAACATTTTGGCCAGGACAAGTTGCTCCTCTCACCCCACCTAAGCTACACAACTGATTATTACTGCTGGGATAACCTCTGAAGTGGAAGATATAAAACTTGATATCTGCATTTTCAGTGCTGACACTTGTAAGAACTCATCAGGAATAGTTTAAAGTTGTTAGACCTTGATACGGGTCTATATTATAACATTGAATCTTACAAAGATCGAATGTTATAATATCAAACCCGTAATGTCAAACGCTGAAAACAGCGAAGGTGCAGGACACCGAATTCTTTCCCAGGGAAATAATTCAGTGGGCCGTTGCTGTGCCTTTGCTGTTTTCAGTGTTTGATATGTTGGAGTATTACGGGTCAGGTTCAGGTAAGTGTACGATTGTGTGTTGGTTATGGTTAGGGGGCGGGTTAGGTGAGTTAGGTTTAGGGAGCGGGTCAGGTAAGTGTGCGGTTGTGTGGACGTTAGTGTTGGGGTGCGGGTCAGGTAAGTGTGCAATTCTGTGTAGGTTAGGGTTAGGGGCGGGTTAGGTGAGTTAGGGTTAGGGCGTGGGTCAGGTAAGTGTGCGGTTGTGTGTAGGTTAGGGTTAGGGTTAGGGCGTGGGTTAGGGTTAGGGCGGGGGTGAGGTGAATGTGTGATAGTGACAGACCGTAGGGTTAGGGTCGGGTTAAGGTAAGTGGATAGCTAGTAGTGTATGTAAAGTTTATTTTAGGTTTAGGTGCAGGATTTTAAGTGTATGTGTGTGGATTGCTGTTTTTTGTGTGTGTTTGTGTTGTGTGCATGTTTCTCGGAATAGCGATTTTTTTCCCTGGGAAAAAAATCGCTATTCTGACTGTTCGATGTTTGTGGATTTCGGTGTTTAGGGTTCCATATTATAACATTTGATCTTTGTAGATTTCGATGTTATAATATAGACCCCTTGATATTAAAGTAAAAGCATGATATTAGAAATGTTTGCAGTAGAAAGATTCAAAAGAGCATTGCCTATTAATATGGGAAGAAAGGTGATAAAAAGTCTTCCCATGAACTTGTAATTTATATTGTTCAAAATGGAGTTGGCTACTGCTAAGTCCAGATAATGAACTGAGGAATTCCAAAGTTGTTCCACTTTCTCTATGCCTTTCAATACTAAGGGCAAAAGGCTTCCAAAATTGTATTTAGCTTTATTAAAAATAAAGATAAACAATTAAAAGGAAAACACACTGATGCCAATGTTCTTATCCAGATAATTGCAAATTCTTTCTTCCTTTCAACTGTTTTTACTGAATGAAAGAGTTTATTCATATGTAGGTTCAACCATAAAGTTTCACAGTTTTTATACATTCTTACATACATTGTAAACAAGTAAACATAAAATGACAATGAGGGAAGGGGAAGGTGAGGAGAAGATTATTTGATTAAGGACAGTAGGACTGGTGAGGAGTTCCACTGATATTTAGCATAAAAGAACAGATTTGCTTAAAAACAATAAGATCCTGTTACGGATTTGAAGGAATGAGTTGGTCAATAGACCATAGTGTTGTGCAGAAGGAGTGGCAGGTGACTGGCTAATGGGCCTGCGTTAGTGACCATTGATAGGCAGAAGAAAACTTTCTCGAGCTGGTCAGTTCTATGTATGTTTAGAGTGACATGGTGGGAGTAAGCCTTGATGCTGGTGTACATTTTCTTAAATAATGCATGCATTACTGTCTGAGGCTAGCTTGCATTTACACAGCTAGTCCTTGATGTTTATGCCCAAAAGACTCTTATTATACTGGCTACATGAAGAGGTTTTAGGAATTTTTTTTCATCAATGAGCCCATGCCTCAGAAGCTAATAAATTATTAATTTACACAGTGCCAGCTTTAGCAATTGCAGAGCCAAGTGTGTGCCACTTCATGATGTAACACTCTTCATCTGTAAGCTATGAAGCAAAAAAGTGGTTGCTATGGCTTATACAACAAGCAGTACCAGAACTAATTTTTGTACAACCCTTCCAAAATGCTGGTACAGAAATGAATACTGTACCTGCACTATTACCCAATCAGTGTCTACCGATTGTGCCTCCTAAGATCTTGCACCCAAACTGGCTGCCTGCTTCACTTCTGTTTGGGAGCCCCCACACACACAACCATAAATTACAGCATCTTTCCTCAAGAATTTTGGACGAAGGTTAAAATAATGGGGGTTGGGGGTACAAATGTCCAAAGTCAGGGATATTTTTTAAATATTGCTGTAATTCACTTAAAATATATTATTAGAATAACAGCTTTTGCATCAGTATGCATTTTCTGAATAGTATGAACAGCATAAAGTATGAAACTGTAAAGGCTGGCATTATTGTCTCACTGTACCTTTTTGCTTTAGCTTTTAAGGTGAAGACTTGTTTTTTTTCTTGCTGCCAAAGCTGTCAATGCTTGCAATCAGCTGCTGCCAATAGTGCAAATGCCTATTTATTTATTTATTTTATTTGATATTTGTTTACTGTGAAAGAACAGCAGGGTCAGAAGTAATCATTTTCAGAGGAGGCCCTGGGAGAAAAGCTCCAATGACATAAAATTACAGACAAGAGTCTAATAAGAATGAAAATTTGATTACAATGTAGAGTTATCACAGAACGAACATGCAGTTACAGTGACAGTACAGATTTTGAGCAGAAATGGGCTACATTGTAAACTTTTACACCATAGAATTTTTATATTTGAAAAAAGATTTCTTAAATCATTATAAACAAATTGCAAAATATGCTAAAAATATGTATGCATCTGTCTGTCTATACATCTATACATACATGTGTTAGTATCAGACAGAAATGTGACTGAGTTTAATATAGGGTTGACATAGCAATATGAATGTATCTCTCTCTCTCTATATATATATATATATATATATATATATATCAGAAAAATATTAGAGAGGGAGAGAGACAGGTGAGGGGGACATAGTCCTGGAATTGAGACGTGGGTAGAAATAAGAAGAAATTAGAGGGGATGAGGTAAGGATGGGGGGGTGATTAAAACAGATTAAAGTGGGGGGGGGAAATGAGTGTTAGCAATAAATTCAGCCAGGGTTAGTCCAGTAAGAGTAGGTTCGGTCACAGTTAGTATAGGAGCATAAATACATTTTTTATAAGAACTCCTCTCATTAGTATGTGAAGGTGGATAGGGTAATGCTTGCTGTGGTTGCTAGAGAAAGGGAGTTCCATTGTTTGGCTACAGAGCAGGAGTAAAGGCTTTCCTCAGATGATTTATGGGTTTGTGGATTTTATGTAGTTGTTTTGCTCTGATCACAGAGGTTTCTTGGGAAGATAGGAGTGCAGAACAGAGCTAAAGGAAGGGCAAGCTTTGGGTTTCTAAATTCTATTATGGGTAGTAGGGAGTTGTAGGTAAGCTGGTGAGGAAGTTTGAGCCATCTGAAAGATTTAAGAGCTGTACAGGGATATTTATTATGCTTGAAAGTAGTTGCAAACTTAGCAATTTTATTGTAACAAGTTTCAAGTTTGGTTTTCAGCAGGGACTGTAGGTTGGTAAAGATTGGAGCACTATACAAGAGTGAGGATACGAGATATATTCTGGCAAGTGTTATTTTGTAGGATGTATTTATTCCTGTTGAGCATACCAAGTTTCTGATTTTTTCTGACAGTGTTCTTTATATGGTGATCAAAATTTAGATAATTATCTAGAGTCATACCTGTTTAGTGTGGGAGACTATCAATTTGGGTGTTGTTCAGTGATGTAGAAGAGTGTGTGTGTGCAATACCTTTAAGAAGCATTTCAAGGTCAGCATGTACATATAAATAGCAAGCACATGCTAGCTTCAGTGCTATTTTGCGAGTACAGCCAGAGAGTGAACATGAATGAGTAATAGTTTGTTTATAAGTTTATCTAAGTTAAAGTGATTAAGCCTCAATCCTGATGTGTTTGTACATAATAAAGATGCTTGAACAGAACCTACAAAGAGTCATCTACATATCCTGACTGGATGAGCGACATGATGTCAGAACCAGGATTCCAGAGACTGCTTTTCAGAACTGTGAGTTGCAGAGATAACAGTGAAGGTAAACTAAGAGAAATTAGTATAAAAAAGGGCCAGAAACAAACAAAAGGTAATGAAAACTTGCGTGAACAATTTATTTTATAAAAAAGATAAAGCTGAGCATTACAAGGGCAAAAATGACATTATTAAACAAGCGAGAGACACAAAAGGTTCATTAATTAAACAAGATGTTTAAAATTAAGAAGTTTGATAAAATGATTATCAGAAAAGCACATAAGGGGTTTGGAATTACCTCAGGATTGCAAAATGAGCATGTTTAAAGCAAAACGGACATGTTTAAAGTAAAATGAGCACAGCAAAACTATAATGGGCATGGAGAAAGATTAAACAAGCAAAGCAAATATAATAAGGGCAAAAAAGGGCACATTAAACATAAATAAAGCAAGACAACTCCATGTTTTTTAGCAAAGTACTGTATTTTGGCATAAACTGCTATTTTGCATTAACTGAAGCCCTGAATAACATAACTGGAGTTATTCAAAGTATCTCAATGTGTGTAAAAGTGTTGACAGTGTGTGCTTATTACTGTGCATTTATTCTGAAGAGTTTATTTGTCTGCAAAGTGCAATCATTTCATAAATTACAGTCAAAATACAGCCATTTTGTTTATTCTGCTGGGTATGTCTATTCGCAAAGTGCTGTCATTACAGAGTATTTCTTGCACTGTAAAGAGTTATTTAGCAAAGTACAGCCATTTTGGGAAAGTTTCAGTGTGCTGTGTACTGGTTATTCACAAAGTGCAGTTACTTGAAATGTTGCTTACACTGATAAGAGGTGATTTCTTATAGTACAGTGACTTCAAGAGTGTTATAATGCCCAATAGACTTATTTCACAAATTTCAGTTATTTAGAGGTTTGTTGTGCTATTAGGCATAATTATAAATACTGGCATAAATTTCTGGCATATTTAAATGTGTGTGTGTTCGTGCATACTTACAAAAGCCTTCATTGGTATGTGTTAACATGGCAGATGGATTTTTAAAACCAGCACCATTAGTGTTTGATCAGAATATTATAGAGAATTGGAGAATATTTGAGCAAGGGTACGATATTTTTACACAAGCAGCTTAATCTGATAAAGATGCATGCACCAGGGCATTCATTTTGCTAAACCTAGCTGGGTCAGAGGCCATTGAAAGAGAACATTTGTTTGTGTATACACCAGTTGTATATGAGGGAGAAGGTGAAAACAGTCATATTGTTGTATAGGCTGAATCAAGGGAAGACCCTGAGTGAAATGCAAGTTAAGGAAAATGTGTAACCCTCTCCCCCAGACAAATATTGCATTAGAGAGGCATTTGTTTTACACAAGAGATCAAAAAACAGGGGAAACTTTTGCAGCTTATATAACTGACCTGAGAAACTGAGCTAAAACGTGTTGGTATGGTGACTTAAAAGATGAGTTGATAAAGGACAGGCTTGTGTGCGGTATCAATAGTGCTGCTGTGAGAAAGATTTTCCTTTGTGACAGTGATTTAATGCTGAGCAAAGCTATTGAGATTTGTCAAATCCATGAAGTTACGGAAAAGCACACAAGTATGCTTGCAAGTGATAAGAGCATGGTTTCAGCAGGTTCCAGAGCAAAGGTACATGGCATACAGCACATGGCTAGCAGAAGCAGGCCTAAGCACGTGGCACCTGCAGCCCCTGTGTGTTTTCCTGGGAGTCCCCATAGTTTTCCAGCAAGTTCTAAGAAAAGGACATGCTTAGTGCAGTACAAGGGTGAGTCAGCAAAACCCAAATCCAGCTTTATTGTTAACTGTTACAACTGTGGTGCCAAACATGAGTCAAAAAGAGAAAAATGCTTAGCATTTGGTCAGCAATGCCATAAGTGTAAAAAAAATGGAAGAATTTTCAAAAGTTTTGCAAAGCAAGTAAACCTCCCACAGTTATAAAGAAGGGTCACTTAAAAATGCAAGTTGATCATATAGAGAGCTTCACTTCTACTTTCTACGTAGATGGTATATCAGTAATTGGTGAAAAGGCTGATACAGTAAACTTGTTAGCAAAGAATGAAGTGTTTTGTACTGTTCAGATCAATGGTAAAATCACTGAACTTAAAGTGGACACTGGCTCAAAGTGTAATGTTATGTCAGCAGACACACTTGCTAAAGTGAGTACTAATGAACAACTCAATGTGGTTAGATGTGTGAAGCTTTTTGCTTATGGAGGTGAAGAAATTCAAGCCGAAGGTTCAGTAGTGCTTTCATGTTATTTGGCTAGGAACTGTTACGGCTTGTTATTCTTTGTAGTCCGAAGATTTGTGCAGTCATTATTGGGTCTCAGAGGCAGTTTGAGAATGAATCTACTTTCTTTTACTAAAGAAGTTCAACATATAAGCACACACTGTATCCTAGTTCCAGTTTTACTGAAGCCATGTTATCAGAGTATGCTGATGTTTTCAGTGACAGGTTGGGCAAACTTCCAGTTGTGTATTCTATGAAGTTAAACCCAGAGGTCAGTCCAGTAGTCAGACCAGCAAGAAAAGTTCTGATAGCTATGTAGAATAAAGTTAAAGCTCAGTTGGATAAAATGGAGCAGCAAGGTGTAATTTGTCCAGTTACAGAACCAACTGAATGGGTGTCATCCATGGTAGCAGCCAACAAAAAAGGCTCAAATGAAATCAGAATATGTATTGACCTAAGAGATTTCAACAAAGCATTAAAGAGACTGTATAATCCAATGCGTACAGTCGAGGAAGTCGCAACCTAATACCAAATGTCACTGTTTTTTTCTGTCTTAAATGCAAAAAGTTCATTTTGGTAAGTGATGCTTCCCCGCAAATCCTCATTACTGACTACTTTCATTACCCCATTTGGCAGATATAGATTCCTCAGGATGCCATTTGGAATAAATTCTGGAAGTGAAGTCTTTCAGCGTGCAATGGAGCAAATTTTGTCAGGTTATCCTTGTGCCATAATAGTAGATGATGTATTGGTTGATGACAATGGTGAAGCAGAGCATGACAGAAACCTTAAGAAAGTTCTAGACAGAGCATGTGAAGTGAACTTAAAGCTCAATCCTCTGAAGTACAAATTCAGACTACTAGAAGTTACATATGTAGGTCATTTATTTACTAGCACTGACTTATGACCAGACCCATCCAAGCAAGCAGTCATTCTTGAGATGCCAGCACCAGATAATGTTCAGGCTCTGCAACATTTTCTTGGTATGGTCAACTATTTTGACAAGTTTACACCAGACTTCAGTGAGTTGACAGCACCTTTGAAAGAGCTGATGCACAAAAATGTTGCATGATCTTGGTTGGAACAGCACCAGAGAGCATTTGAAGACCTTAAGCAGAAAATTGCCACCCCACCCTACATTAAGATACTATGATGTCAATAAACCAGTAACTCTTTCCAGTGATGCTTCAAAATGTGGTCTTGGCACAGTCATTCTTCAAAAGGCAGATCCGTAACCTATGTATCTAGAACTCTCACCCAAGCTGAAATGAAATATGCTCAAATTGAGAAAAAACTTTTGGCAATAGTATTTGCATGTTCGAAGTTTCATGATTATATCTATGGTCGAGCTATTCAGATTGAAACTGATCACCAACCTCTAGTTACCATTCTAAAGAAGCCTATGCATTTAGCTCCAGTGAGATTACAAAGAATGATGTGCAAATTGCAAAAGTACAACTTCAAAATGGTCTGTACAAAAGGTAAACTTCTTTATCTGGCTGATACCTTATCCAGATCACCCAGAAATACAACGGAACAGCTTCATACAGAGAATTTGGACTTTGATGTCATGGAAGTGCATAATTTTTCTACCATGAGACTTGAGCTGAGAGATCTTGCAAAGACTGATCCAATTTTGCAAAAACTCAACCACTACATTAATGCTGGATGGGGGTCAAAGCAATCTAGTGTACTACTTGAAGTGCAAACTTATTTTCTTTACAGACCTGAGATGTTCATGGAAGATGGTATTTTTTTCCAAAGGTCCTAAAATTGTTGTTCCTTCTTCCTTACAACATGAATATATTCAGATTTTGCATTGTGGTCACCCAGGTTCTGAACCTACCAAAAGAAGGGAGAGAGAACTAGTATTTTGGCCTTCTCTAGTAAAAGACATTGATAAAGTATTTTCTTCTTGTTCAGTATGCAATTCTACTAAACCGCATTTGCAAAAAGAGCCACTTCAGCTAAATCAAGTTCCTGAACTACCTTGGTCAACAGTAGCCACTGATATACTTGAGTGGAATAATCATCATTACTCAGTGTTGGTAAACTCTTTTTCAAACTGATTTGAGATATTTACTACCTAATCTAAAATCCACTGCTGTTATCACCAAGATGAAACATCATTTCTCTGTCCATGGTAGTCCATCCAAAGTTGGTTCTGACAATGGTACTCAATTTACTAGTCAGTTGTTTCAGAAATTTGCAAATGAATGGGACTTTGTACATGTTACTAGTCATCCAGAATATCCGCAGTTGAATGTACTAGCTGAGCGTGCAGTACAGAGTGCAAAGCAATTACCTAAGAGGTCAAAGCATGATAATACCGATGTCTTTTTGAATTTACTCAGTCTCAAGAAACATACCCTATGATGATATACATGGCTCACCTGCTTACAGACTTCTATCCAGGCAAATCAGAACAACATTGCCTATTAGTTCCAGTTTGGTGAGGCCTAAGCCTAAGAACAACATAACAATTAGAGCTCAATTATTCAGAAAGCGTTCTTTCCAGAAGTCCAGCTATGAAAATTGAGCAGATTTATTTGTCTATTGAAAGAAGAAGAGACAGTGAGAATATAAACGGTGAAAAGCTTTGACCAGATTGGTCAAGTAACAGGTATATGTACTGATCCTCCTTTGTAGAATCTGAGGGTGTGGAGTACAGGAGAAATTGCAGGCATCTTCTTCCTCTACCAGAAAAGATATTGCAACACTGTTCCTGTGATACAGACTCTAGATCTCAGAGCAATCCGGACAATGTTCCTGTTGCAGAACGTATCCTAACTTCTACTTCCATTCCTGATGATGTTCCTGATGTACCTAAGGTTGAACATTCATCAGAGACAGTCCCAGTTGCTTGGCTTAATTTTAATTTCTATGCCACCTAGTGTGAAATACACAGCAACCTGGATATCATTTTTATATGTATTTCGTTCTGTATAATTGCATGACAAAAACATATTTGTACTGATTTCATGTCAACTAATGTCATCAATATTGCATGACTTATTTCTCAAAGAGGGAGGATGTAGAATTGTGTGTGTGTGTGTGTGTGTGTGTGTGTGTGTGTGTGTGTGTGTGTGTGTGTGTGTGTGTGTGTGTGTGTGTGCAGTACCTTTAAAAAGCATTTCAAGGTCAGCACATGTATACAAATAGAACGCACGTGCTAGGTTCAGTGCCATTTTGAGAGTGCAGCCAGAGAGTGAGCATGAATGGGTGTAATAGTTTGTTTATAAGTTTATCTAAGTTATAGAGATTAATCCTCAATCCTGATATGTTTGCACATAATAAAGCTACTTGAACAGAACCCACAAAGACTTGTCTACTTTATCCTGACTGGATAAGTAACAAGTGAGAAGATTTTGGGGTTACATTTGTCTAGAGTATAGTTTATTCAATTCAAAAGAAGAAGCTTGATTTTCTTGTGATTAATTAAATGTTTGGCATTAGGAAGCCATGGCACAATAGACATGAAACCTTATGATTTGAAAGTGTGACAGATTGTTAGAGGAATAGATGACTGTAGAATCGTCTGCATGTTAAATGAGGGAGCCATGGCAGCAAGAGGTAGGAAGATTGCTGATAAAAATATTCAAAAGAATGGACAAAGCACAGAGCCTTGGGGAAATGCCACTGCTGTTGGGTAAATATGGTCAGACAGATCTGTGCCATTTTATTGATTTACTCATTGTTTCATTGTTTTCTTTTAGAGAGCTAGTGAACCAATAGAAGGTTGGATGTGATAAACCATGGGTAGATAGTTGATGAATGAGATTGGATAGAGGGGCTTTTAACAGATTGATGAACAGTGAAGATACTAATTTGCAGGAGTCCCTAGCTTTATTTACTATATCCATAAACAATAGTACAGCAGTTGTGCTGTGGGTAGGACAACAGCCATTCTGAGTCAGGGTAAGAAGCTGGTTTTGAATGAGATGGTTTAGAAAACTATTTATGTATTGCATTTTCTCTTGTGAGAGGACAAGATGGTGAAAGGACAAAAGTTTGATATGTTGATATTATTTCATCCTTTGTGCTAGGGGATGAGAAATGATATCATACACTCTGGGATATATCATACAAGAATAGACCTATTTATTAGAATACAGATAGGATAAGCTATGGCCTCAGCTGCTAGTCTGAGGTATCATGGTGGGCAGTTGAGCATGTTTTTGATTTGAGCTGTTTTATAGAGAAGGACAGAAGTGAAGACATAGGTAAGTGACACTCTCAATGCAGACATTATTGAGCATTCTGGCTTTTTCTAGGGGGCTGTATTCTAGAGAAGGACTGGGTATTTTATTGGATCATGGGTTTAGAAGGGAGCTTATAGAAATCCAATTTTTTTTTGGATTATACAAGATTCATTCGAAGGAACGGAACAATATTGTTTTTGTCATTTGATACTTGTTTCTTAACATGATTTCAGAGCTGTCTAAAAACTTGTAAGTTGTTGTTGCTTTGTATTTTTAGCCATACTTTTCAAGCCATATCTTTATCAGGCATGAGGTGCTTGTTCTGATAGACACAAGCAATGACTGGATTTAACTCTTTTAGTACAAGCAGCACTAGTCTAGTAAAGATATTTGAGAATGTAAAATTAAAGTGATTTACTGTATCATAAAGAGAGATGATTTCTAAAGTCATCTTGCTTATTGGATTTAGTGAATCAATGACTACATGGTTAAAGGAACATAGTTTACAGGTTGTTTTTTAATTATTAGTTATAGTGAGAAATAGTTTTATGGGTGTAGGGTAGTAGATGGTTGCTAGGAGAGACTGATAGTGTACCAGCCTTAGAAAATTTATTGGGGTCAGAAACCAGACTCTGTTCAAGGATGGAGCCTTGGTTGCTTTTATTACATCGTGTATGGGTTTTAATGAGTTGTGCAAACTTGTATAAGATAATGCTATTGGAGGGAAATCAAAGTTTTACCAGGATATATTAACATCACTTGGTATGATAGTTTCATTAGAAACTGTATTTGTTAGCAAGGATAGTATGTCATTTAATAATTGAATGTTGTTAAATGGGTACATGGAAATAACAACTATGCATACACTGTGGGAAAGTCCTGGTGTTCTGACTGCAGTGTGATGCTCAAACTTCAAGGCTTGCTGATTTAAAAAAATAGTTTTTGTTTGTAAATTCCTGTATATACTTCTGGAAACTGTTGGAGTTCTGTCTTCAGTGTGATTCTCAAACAATCTTGAAATATATCGCTGATTGTTAAGTATATTTCTTGGCATTTTAACCTTTCAGAGTTCTGCATTGTCTTAAGTTTGACTAACTGAATTAAGTAATATATTTTCTGGCGTTGTTTTCTGTTTCTCATCTGTCCTGAACCTGCTTGCCCCCTATTCCTGTGGTGAAATTTATAAAACCAGTCTAACACCTTTTGTGTTATTTGAATGCTTCAAGGCATGATGATTTAAAAATAGTTTCTGTTTGTAAATTCCTGCATGCACTGTTGGAAACTACTGATGTTCTGGCTGCAGTGTGATTCTCAAGCAATCTGGAAATATATCACTGATTGATAAATATATTTCTTGGCATTTTAATGTTTCAGAGTTCTGCGTTGTCTTAATTTGGCATGACAGAATTATTTTATACATTTTCTGGCATTCGTTTCCATTTCTCATCTGTCCTGAAACTGCATTGTTTTCTGTGGTGAAGTTTATAAAACTGGTCTAACAGCTTTTGTGTTATCTGATTGCTTCAAGGCTTGCTAATTTAAAAATAGTTCCTGTTTCTAAATTCTTGCATACACTGTTGGAAACTCCTCATGTTCTGGCTGCAGTGTGATTTTCAAACAATCTGGAAATATATTGCTGATTGATAAGTATATTTCTTGGCATTTTAACCTTTCAGAGTTCTGCATTGTCTTAATTTTTAAGCCCAACTGAATTACTTTATATATTTTCTGGTATTGTTTTCTTTTTCTCATCTTTCCTGAATCTGCATTGTTTTCTGTTTCTCATCTGTCCTGAAACTGCTTCTTCCTTATTCCTGTGGTGAAGTTTATAAAACTGCTTTTGTGTTATCTGATTTTTTCAAGGCTTGCTGATTTAAAAATAGTTTCTATTTGTAAATTCCTGCACACTGTTGGAAAGTCCTGGTGTTCTGGCTGCAGTGTGATTCTCAAACAATCTTGAAATATAGCTCAGATTGATAATTATATTTCTTGGCATTTTAACCTTTCAGAGTTTTGCATTGTCTTAATTTTGCCTGACTGAATTATTTTATATATTTTCTGGCATTGTTTCCTGTTTTTCATCTGTCCTGAAACTGCTTCCCCCATTCCTGTGGAGATGTTTATAAAACTGGTCTAACATCTTTTGTTTTATCTGAATGCTTCAAGGCTTGCTGATTTAAAAATAGTTTCTGTTTGTAAATTCCTGCGTACACTTTTGGAAACGTCTGGTAATCTGGCTGCAGTGTGATTTTCAAGCAATCTGGAAATATATCGCTGATTGTTAAGTATATTTCTTGGCATGTTTACATTTCAGAGTTCTGCATTGTTTTAATTTTGCCTGACTGAATTATTTCTTATATTTTCTGGCATCGTTTTCTGTTTCTCATCTGTCCTGAAACTGCTTACCCCCTATTCCTGTTGTGAAGTTTATCAAACTGGTCTAAGAGCGTTTGTGTTATCTCAATGCTTCAAGGCTTGCTGATTTAAAAATAGTTTCTGTTTATAAATGCCTGCATACACTGTTGGAAACACCTGGTTTTCTAGCTGCAGTGTGATTCTCAAACAATCTGGAAATATATCACTGATTGATAAGTATATTTCTTGGCATTTTAACCTTTCAGCCTTCTGCCTTGTCTTAATTTTGCCTGACTGAATTATTTTATATGTTTTGTGTCATTGTTTTCTGTTTCTCATCGGTCCTGAGACTGCATTGCTTTCTGTTTCTCATTTGTCGTAAAAACGGCGTTCCCCCTATTCCTGTGGTGAAGTTTTTAAAACTGTTCTAACAGCTTTTGTGTTATTTGATTGCTTCAAGACATGCTGATTTAAAAATAGTTTCTTTTTGTAAATTCCTGTATATACTTCAGGAAACTCTTGCTGTTTTACCTGTATTCTCAAACAATCTTAAAATATATCGCTGATTGATAATTATATTTCTTGGCATTTTAATCTTTCAGAGTTCTGCATTGTCTTAATTTTGCCTGACTGAATTATTTTAGATATTTTCTGGCATCGTTTTCTGTTTCTCATCTGTCCTGAAACTTCTTCCCCCTATTCCTGTGGAGAAGTTTATAAAAGTAGTCTAACATCTGTTGTGTTATCTGTATGCTTCAAGGCTTGCTGATTTAAAAATAGTTTCTTTTTGTAAATGCCTGCATACAGTGTTGGGATCTCCTGGTGTTCTGGCTGCAGTGAGATTCTCAAACAATCTGGAAATATATCCCTGACTGATAAGTATATTTCTTGGCATTTCAACCTTTCATAGTTCTGCATTGTGTTAATTTTGCCTGACTGAATTATTTTATATATTTTCTGGCATTTTTTCAGTTTCTCAACTGTCCTGAAACTGTATTGTTTTCTGTTTCTCATCTGCCCTGAAACTGCCCCCCCCCCTTCCTGTGGTGAAGTTTATAAAACTGGTCTAACAGCTTTTGTGTTATTTGATTTCTTCAAGGCTTGCTGACTTAAAAACAGTTTCTATTTGTAAATTCCGGCATACACTGTTAGAAAGTCCTGGTGTTCTGGCTGCAGTGTGATTCTCAAACAATCTTGAAATATATCTCTGATTGATAATTATATTTTTTGGCATTTTACCCTTTCAGAGATCTGCATTGTATTAATTTTGCCTGACTGAATTATTTTATATATTTTCTAGAATTGTTTCCTGTTTCTCATCTGTCCTGAAACTGCTTCCCCCCTATTCCTGTGGAGAATTTTATAAATCTGGTCTAAAAGCTTTTGTGTTATCTGAATGCTTCAAGGCTTGATGATTTAAAAATAGTTTCTTTTTTGTAAATTCACGCATACACTGTAAGAAACTTCTGGTGTTCTGTATGCAGTGTGATTTTCAAACAATCTGGACATATATCGCTGAATGATAAGGATATTTCTTGGCATGTTTACCTTTCAGAGTTCTGCATTGTCTTAATTTTGCCTGTCTGAATTATTTTTTATATTTTCTGGCATTGTTTTCTGTTTCTTATCTGTCCTGAAACTGCTTCCCCCCTATTCTTGTGGTGAAGTTTATAAAACTGGTCTAACAGCTTTTGTGGTATATGTTTGCTTCAAGGCTTGCTGATTTAAAAATAGTTTCTGTTTGTAAATTCCTGTATACACTATTGGAAACTCCTGGTGTTCTGGCTGCAGTGTGATTCTCAAACAATCTTGAAATATATCACTGATTGATAATTATATTTCTTGGCATTTTAACCTTTCAGAGTTCTGCATTGTCTTAATTTTACCTGACTGAATTATTTTAGATATTTTCTGGCATTGGTTTCTGTTTCTCATCTGTCCTGAAACTGCTTCACCCCTATTCCTGTTGTGAAGTTTATAAATCTGGTCTAACAGCTTTTGCGTTTTCTGATTGCTTCAAGTCTTGCTGATTTAAAAATAGTTTCTATTTGTAAATTCCTGTATACACTGTAGGAAACTCCTGGTGTTCTTGCTGCAGTGTAATTCTCAAACAATCTGCAAATATATCGCTGATTAATACGTATATTTCTTGGCATTTTAACCTTTCAGAGTTCTGCATTGTCTTAATTTTGCCTGAGTTCTTCTTCTTTTGGCTGCTACCATCAGGGGTTGCCACAGCGGATCAACTGTTTCCATTTCTTCCTGTCCTTTGCATCTTCCTCTGTCACACCAACCACCTGCATATCCTCTCTCACCACATCCATAAACCTTATCTTAGGCCTTCCTCTTTTCCTGTTACCTGGCAGTTTCATCCTTAGAATCTTTTTCCCAATATAATTTGCATCCCTCCTCAGCACATGTCCAAACCAACGTAATAGTCCTTTTCTGGTTCTGTCTACAAACCTTCCAACCTGAGCTGACCCACTAATATACTTATTCCTAATCATGTCCATCCTCGTCACACCCAGTGCAAATCTTAAGATCTTCAACTCTGCCATGTCAAGCTCTGACTCCTGCCTTTTTGTCAGTGCCACTGTCTCCAACCCATATAACATAGCTAGTCTCACTACACTCTTGTAGACCTTCCATTTCACTCTTACTGGTACTCGTCTGTCACAAATCACTCCTGACACTCTTCTCCCCCCTCTCCATCCTGCATGTACTCTCTTCTTCACCTCTCTTCCAAACTCACCATTACTCTGAACTGTTGATCATAAGTATTTAAACTCATCCACCCTCGCCATCTCTACTCTCTGCATCTTCACCATTCTTCTATCCTCCCTCTCATTCACACGCATATATTCTGTCTTAATCTTGCTGACCTTCATTCCACTTCTCTCTAAAGCATATCTCCACCTCTCCAGGGTCTCCTCCACCTGTTCCCTACTCTCATTGCAGATCACAATGTCATCTGCAAACATCATAGTCGACAGGGACTCCTGTCTAATCTCTTCTGTCAACCTATCCATCACCATTGCAAATAAGGGCTCAGAGCTGTTCCTTGATGTAATCCCATCTGCACCTTAAACGCATCCATCACTGCCACCACAGACTTCACCGCTATCACACTACCATTGTACATATCCTGTAGCACTCTTACATACTTCTCTGACACTCCTGACTTCCTCATACAATACCACAACTCCTCTCTAGGCACCCTGTCATATGCTTTCTCTAAGTCCACAAAGACACAATGCAACTCCTTCTAACCTTCTCTGTACTTCTCCATCAACACTCTCAGAGCAAACATCACATCTGTACTGCTCTTTCCTGGCATGAAACAATACTGCTGATCACTAATCATCACCTCCCTTCTTAACCTAGCTTCCACTACTCTTTCCCATAACTTCATGCTGTGACTGATCAATTTAATCCCTCTATAGTTACTACAGCTCTGCACATCACCCTTATTCTTAAAAATCGGTACCAAAGCACTTCTTCTCCATTCCTCAGGCATCCTCTCACTTTCCAAGATTTCATTAAATAATCTAGTTAAAAACTCCACTGCCATTTACCCTAAAAACATCCATGCTTCCACAGGTATGTCATCTGGACCAACAGCCTTTCCATTTTTCATCCTCTTGATAGCTATCCTTACTTCCTCCTTGCTAATCCACTGCACTTCATGATTCACTATCCGCACATCATCCAACCTTCTTTCCGTCTCATTCTCCTCATTCATCAGCCTCTCACAGTACACTTACCATCTGCTCAACACACTCTCCTCGTGTGTTAGTATGTTTCCTTCATTATCCTTTATCACCCTTACCTGCTGCACATCTTTACTAGCTCAGGCCCTCTGTCTAGCCAATTGGTACAGGTCCTTTTCTCCCTCCTTAGTGTCCAACCTTTCATACAACTCTCCATACATCTTATCCTTAGCCTTTGCCACCTCTCTCTTTGCCATGCACCTCATCTCCTTATACTCTTGTCTAATTTCTTCATCTCTCTGACAATCCCACTTCTTCTTCACCAACCTTTTTCTCTGTATACTCTCCTGTACTTCTTCATTCCACAACCAGGTCTCCTTGTCCTCCTTCCTCTTTCCAAATGTCACACCAAGAACCGTTCTAGCCATCTCTCTTACTAGCTCTGCTGTAGTTACCCAGCTATTCGGTAGTTCTTCACTGCCACCCAGTGATTGTCTTAACTCTTCCCTGAACTCCACCTCACAATTACCCTTTTTCAATTTCCACCATGTGATATTTGGTGCTGCCCTCACACTCATCCTACTCTTCTTGATTACCAATGTCATCCTACAAACCGCCATTCTATGCTACCTAACTACACTTTCCCTTGCTACCACTTTACAGTCTCCAATCTCCTTCAGACTGGCCCTTCTACATAAGATATAATCCACCTGTGTGCATCTTCCTCCACTCTTGTATGTCACCCAATGCTCCTCCCTCTTTTTAAAATACATATTCATCACAACCATGTCCATCCTTTTCACAAAATCTACTACCATCTGATCTTCTACATTCCTTTGTTTAACACCATCACTTCCTCATCCCCTCTGTTCCCTTCACCAACATGCCCATTGAAATCTGCTCCAATCATTTGCCTGACTAAATTATTTTTTTTATATTTTCTGGCATTGTTTTCTGTTTCTCATCTGTCCTGAAACTGCATTGTTTTCTGTTTCTCATTTGTCGTAAAAACGGCGTTCCCCCTATTCCTGTGGTGAAGTTTTTAAAACTGTTCTAACAGCTTTTGTGTTATTTGATTGCTTCAAGACATGCTGATTTAAAAATAGTTTCTTTTTGTAAATTCCTGTATATACTTCAGGAAACTCTTGCTGTTTTACCTGTATTCTCAAACAATCTTAAAATATATCGCTGATTGATAATTATATTTCTTGGCATTTTAATCTTTCAGAGTTCTGCATTGTCTTAATTTTGCCTGACTGAATTATTTTAGATATTTTCTGGCATCGTTTTCTGTTTCTCATCTGTCCTGAAACTTCTTCCCCCTATTCCTGTGGAGAAGTTTATAAAAGTAGTCTAACTTCTGTTGTGTTATCTGTATGCTTCAAGGCTTGCTGATTTAAAAATAGTTTCTTTTTGTAAATGCCTGCATACAGTGTTGGGATCTCCTGGTGTTCTGGCTGCAGTGAGATTCTCAAACAATCTGGAAATATATCCCTGACTGATAAGTATATTTCTTGGCATTTCAACCTTTCATAGTTCTGCATTGTGTTAATTTTGCCTGACTGAATTATTTTATATATTTTCTGGCATTTTTTCAGTTTCTCAACTGTCCTGAAACTGTATTGTTTTCTGTTTCTCATCTGCCCTGAAACTGCCCCCCCCCCCCTTCCTGTGGTGAAGTTTATAAAACTGGTCTAACAGCTTTTGTATTATCTGATTTCTTCAAGGCTTGCTGATTTAAAATAGTTTATATTTGTAAATTCCTGTATACACTGTTGGAAAGTCCTGGTGTTCTGGCTGCAGTGTGATTCTCAAACAATCTTGAAATATATCTCTGATTGATAATTATATTTTTTGGCATTTTACCCTTTCAGAGATCTGCATTGTATTAATTTTGCCTGACTGAATTATTTTATATATTTTCTAGAATTGTTTCCTGTTTCTCATCTGTCCTGAAACTGCTTCCCCCCTATTCCTGTGGAGAATTTTATAAATCTGGTCTAAAAGCTTTTGTGTTATCTGAATGCTTCAAGGCTTGATGATTTAAAAATAGTTTCTTTTTTGTAAATTCACGCATACACTGTAAGAAACTTCTGGTGTTCTGTATGCAGTGTGATTTTCAAACAATCTGGACATATATCGCTGAATGATAAGGATATTTCTTGGCATGTTTACCTTTTAGAGTTCTGCATTGTCTTAATTTTGCCTGTCTGAATTATTTTTTATATTTTCTGGCATTGTTTTCTGTTTCTTATCTGTCCTGAAACTGCTTCCCCCCTATTCTTGTGGCGAAGTTTATAAAACTGGTCTAACAGCTTTTGTGGTATATGTTTGCTTCAAGGCTTGCTGATTTAAAAATAGTTTCTGTTTGTAAATTCCTGTATACACTATTGGAAACTCCTGGTGTTCTGGCTGCAGTGTGATTCTCAAACAATCTTGAAATATATCACTGATTGATAATTATATTTCTTGGCATTTTAACCTTTCAGAGTTCTGCATTGTCTTAATTTTACCTGACTGAATTATTTTAGATATTTTCTGGCATTGGTTTCTGTTTCTCATCTGTCCTGAAACTGATTCACCCCTATTCCTGTTGTGAAGTTTATAAATCTGGTCTAACAGCTTTTGTGTTTTCTGATTGCTTCAAGTCTTGCTGATTTAAAAATAGTTTCTATCTGTAAATCCCTGCATACACTGTAGGAAACTCCTGGTGTTCTGGCTGCAGTGTGATTCTCAAACAATCTGTAAATATATCGCTGATTGATAACTATATTTCTTGGCATTTTAACCTTTCAGAGTTTTGTATTGTCTTAATTTTGCCTAAGTTCTTCTTCTTTTGGCTGCTACAATTAGGGGTCGCCACAGCAGATCAACTGTTTCCATTTCTTCCTGTCCTCTGCACCTTGCTCTGTCACACCAACCACCTGCATATCCTCTCTCACCACATCCATAAACCTTATCTTAGGCCTTCCTCTTTTCCTGTTACCTGGCAGTTTCATCCTTAGAATCTTTTTCCCAATATAATTTGCATCCCTCCTCAGCACATGTCCAAACCAACGTAATCATCCTTTTCTGGTTCTGTCTACAAATCTTCCAACCTGAGCTGACCCACTAATATACTTATTCCTAATCATGTCCATCCTCGTCACACCCAGTGCAAATCTTAAGATCTTCAACTCTGCCATGTCAAGCTCTGACTCCTGCCTTTTTGTCAGTGCCACTGTCTCCAACCCATATAACATAGCTAGTCTCACTACACTCTTGTAGACCTTCCATTTCACTCTTACTGGTACTCGTCTGTCACAAATCACTCCTGACACTCTTCTCCCCCCTCTCCATCCTGCATGTACTCTCTTCTTCACCTCTCTTCCAAACTCACCATTACTCTGAACTGTTGATCATAAGTATTTAAACTCATCCACCCTCGCCATCTCTACTCTCTGCATCTTCACCATTCTTCTATCCTCCCTCTCATTCACACGCATATATTCTGTCTTAATCTTGCTGACCTTCATTCCACTTCTCTCTAAAGCATATCTCCACCTCTCCAGGGTCTCCTCCACCTGTTCCCTACTCTCATTGCAGATCACAATGTCATCTGCAAACATCATAGTCGACAGGGACTCCTGTCTAATCTCTTCTGTCAACCTATCCATCACCATTGCAAATAAGGGCTCAGAGCTGTTCCTTGATGTAATCCCATCTGCACCTTAAACGCATCCATCACTGCCACCACAGACTTCACCGCTATCACACTACCATTGTACATATCCTGTAGCACTCTTACATACTTCTCTGACACTCCTGACTTCCTCATACAATACCACAACTCCTCTCTAGGCACCCTGTCATATGCTTTCTCTAAGTCCACAAAGACACAATGCAACTCCTTCTAACCTTCTCTGTACTTCTCCATCAACACTCTCAGAGCAAACATCACATCTGTACTGCTCTTTCCTGGCATGAAACAATACTGCTGATCACTAATCATCACCTCCCTTCTTAACCTAGCTTCCACTACTCTTTCCCATAACTTCATGCTGTGACTGATCAATTTAATCCCTCTATAGTTACTACAGCTCTGCACATCACCCTTATTCTTAAAAATCGGTACCAAAGCACTTCTTCTCCATTCCTCAGGCATCCTCTCACTTTCCAAGATTTCATTAAATAATCTAGTTAAAAACTCCACTGCCATTTACCCTAAAAACATCCATGCTTCCACAGGTATGTCATCTGGACCAACAGCCTTTCCATTTTTCATCCTCTTGATAGCTATCCTTACTTCCTCCTTGCTAATCCACTGCACTTCATGATTCACTATCCGCACATCATCCAACCTTCTTTCCGTCTCATTCTCCTCATTCATCAGCCTCTCACAGTACACTTACCATCTGCTCAACACACTCTCCTCGTGTGTTAGTATGTTTCCTTCATTATCCTTTATCACCCTTACCTGCTGCACATCTTTACTAGCTCAGGCCCTCTGTCTAGCCAATCGGTACAGGTCCTTTTCTCCTACCTTAGTGTCCAACCTTTCATACAACTCTCCATACATCTTATCCTTAGCCTTTGCCACCTCTCTCTTTGCCATGCACCTCATCTCCTTATACTCTTGTCTAATTTCTTCATCTCTCTGACAATCCCACTTCTTCTTCACCAACCTTTTTCTCTGTATACTCTCCTGTACTTCTTCATTCCACAACCAGGTCTCCTTGTCCTCCTTCCTCTTTCCAAATGTCACACCAAGAACCGTTCTAGCCATCTCTCTTACTAGCTCTGCTGTAGTTACCCAGCTATTCGGTAGTTCTTCACTGCCACCCAGTGATTGTCTTAACTCTTCCCTGAACTCCACCTCACAATTACCCTTTTTCAATTTCCACCATGTGATATTTGGTGCTGCCCTCACACTCATCCTACTCTTCTTGATTACCAATGTCATCCTACAAACCGCCATTCTATGCTACCTAACTACACTTTCCCTTGCTACCACTTTACAGTCTCCAATCTCCTTCAGACTGGCCCTTCTACATAAGATATAATCCACCTGTGTGCATCTTCCTCCACTCTTGTATGTCACCCAATGCTCCTCCCTCTTTTTAAAATACATATTCATCACAACCATGTCCATCCTTTTCACAAAATCTACTACCATCTGATCTTCTACATTCCTTTGTTTAACACCATCACTTCCTCATCCCCTCTGTTCCCTACACCAACATGCCCATTGAAATCTGCTCCAATCATTTGCCTGACTGAATTATTTTATATATTTTCTGGCATTGTTTTCTGTTTCTGTCCTGAAACTGCATTGTTTTCTGTTTCTCATCTGTCCTGAAACTGCTTCCCCTCTATTCCTGTGATGAAATTTATAAAACTGGTCTAACAGCTTTTGGGTTATCTGACTTCTTCAAGGCTTGCTTATTTAAAAACAGTTTCTGTTTGTAAATTCCTGCATACACTATTGGAATGTCCTGGTGTTCTGGCTGCATAGATTCATACTAAGCTAACTGCCCTTGCAAGCCATTTTAAGCCAAGCTAATTATCCCTTGTGAGACTCAAACCCGGCATCTTGTGTTTGCAAGGCAAACACCTTAACCTTTAGGCCACCCTCCCACCAGTGCCATTTTTAAACAATCTGAAAATATATCGCAGATTGACAAGTACATTTCTTGGCATTTTAACCTTTCAGAGTTCTGCATTGACTTAATTTTGCTTGACTGAATTATTGTATATATTTTCTGGCATTGTATTCTGTTTTGCATCTCTCCTGAATCTGCACTGTTTTCTGTTTCTCATCTGCCCTGAAACTGCTTCTCCCCATTCCTGTGGTGAAGTTTATAAAACTGGTCTAACAGCTTTTGTGTGATCTGATTGCTACAAGTCTTGCAGATTTAAAAATAGTTTCTGTTTGTAAATTACTGCATACACTGTAGGAAGCTCCTGGTGTTCTGGCTACAGTGTGATTCTCAAACAATCTGGAAATATATTGCTGATTGATAAGTATATTTCTTGGCATTTTAAACTTTCAGAGTTCTGCATTGTCTTAATTTTGCTTGACTAAATTATTTTATATATTTTCTGGCATTGTTTTCTGTTTCTAACCTGTCCTGAAACTACATTGTTTTCTGTTGCTCATCTGTCCTGAAACTGCTTCTCCTTTATTCCTGTGGTGAAGTTTATAAAACTGGTCTAACGACTTTTGTTTGATCTGATAACTTCACGGCTTGCTGATTTAAAAATAGTTTCTGTTTGTAAATTCCTGCATACACTATTGGAAACTGATAGTGTTCTGCCTGCAGTGTGATTTTCAAACAATCTTGAAATATATGGCTGATTGATAAGTATATTTCTTGGCATTTTAACTTTTCAGATTTTTGCATTGTCTTAATTTTGCCTAACTGAATTATTTTATATATTTTCTGGCATTGTTTTCTGTTTCTCATCTGTCCTGAAACTGCATTGTTTTCTGTTTCTCATCTGCCATGAAACTGCTTCATCCCTATTACTGTGGTGAAATTTATAAAACTGGTCTGACAGCTTTCGTGTTATCTAATTACTTCAAGCCTTGCTGATTTAAAAAATAGTTTTTGTTTGTAAATTCCTGCATATACTGTTGGAAACTCTTGGAGTTCTGGCTTCAGAGTGATTCTCAAACAATCTGAATATATATATATCACTGATTGATAAGTATATTTCTTGGCATTTTAACCTTTCAAAGTTCTGCATTGTCTTAGGTTTGCCTAACTGAATTATTTAATATATTTTCTAGTATTGTTTTCTGTTTTTCATCTGTCCTTAACCTGCTTGCCCCCTATTCCTGTGGTGAAATTTATAAAACCGGTCTAACATCTTTTGTGTTATCTGAATGCTTCAAGGCTTGCTGATTTAAAAATAGTTTGTTTGTAAATTCCTGCATACACTGTTGGAAACTCCTGGTGTTCTGGCTGCAGTGTGATTCTCAAACAATCTGGAAATATATCACTGATTAATAAGTATATTTCTTGGCATGTTAACCTTTCAGAGTTCTGAATTGTCTTAATATTGCCTGACTGAGTTATTTTATATATTATCTGGCATTGTTTTTTGTTTCTTATCTGTCCTGAAACTGTATTGCTTTCTGTTTCTCATCTATCCTGAAAATGTTTCTTCTCTATTCCTGTGGTGAAGTTTATAAAACTGGTCTAACAGTTTTTGTGTTATCTGATTCTTTCAAGACTTGCTGATTTAAAAATTGTTTCTATTTGTAAATTCCTGAATACACTATTGGAAACTCCTGGTGTTCTGGCTGCAGTGTGATCCTCAAACAATCTGGAAACATATCGCTGATTGATAAGTATATTTCTTCGCATTTTAACCTTTTAGACTTCTGCATTGCCTTAATTTTGCCTGACTGAATTATTTTTTATATTTTGTGGCTTTGTTTTCTTTTTCTCATCTGTACTGAAACTGCATTGTTTTCTGTTTCTCATCTGTCCTAAAACGGCTTCCCCCTATTCCTGTGGTGAAGTTTATAAAACTGGTCTAACAGCTTTTGTGTTATCCAATTGCTTCAAGACATGCTGATTTAAAAATAGTTTCTGTTTTTAAATTCATGTATATACTTCAGGAAACTCTTACTGTTTTGGACTTATTCTCAAACAATCTTGAAATATATCTCTGATTGATAATTATATTTCTTGGCAATGTTAACCTTTCAGAGTTTTGCATTGTCTTAGTTTTGCCTGACTGAATTATTTTATATATTTTCTGGCATTGTTTCCTGTTTCTTATCTGTCCTGAAACTGCTTCCCCCATTCCTGTGGAGATGTTTATAAAACTGGTCTAACATCTTTTGTGTTATCTGAATGTTTCAAGGCTTGCTGATTTAAAAATAATTTATGTTTTGTAAATTCCTGCATACTGTTGGAAACTTCTGGTGTTCTGGCTGCAGTGTGATTTTCAGGCAATCTGGAAATATATCGCTGATTGTTAAGTATATTTCTTGGCATGTTTACCTTTCAGAGTTCTGCATCGTTTTAATTTTGCTGACTGAATTATTTTTTATATTTTCTGGCATTGTTTTGTCTTTCTCACCTGTCCTGAAACAAAATTGGTTTCTGTTTCTCATCTGTCCTGAAACTGCTTCCCCTCTATTCCTGTGATGAAGTTTATAAAACTGGTCTAACAGCTTTTGTGGTATATGTTTGCTTCAAGGCTTGCTGATTTAAAAATAGTTTCTGTTTGTAAATTCCTGTATAGACTATTGGAAACTCCTGGTGTTCTGGCTGCAATATGATTCTCAAAAAATCTGGAAATCTATCGCTGATTGATAACTATATTTCTTGATATTTTAACCTTTCAGAGTTTTGCATTGTCTTAATTTTGCCTGACTGAATTAGTTCATGTTTTCTGGCATTGTTTTCTGTTTCTCATCTCTACTGAATCTGCATTGTTTTCTGTTTCTCATCTGTCC